>NW_011889708.1:243743-410559 GCF_000151845.1 Pteropus vampyrus
AAAAAAAAAAAACTGGACTACTTTCTTCCACTATATACAAGAATAGACTCAAAATGGATTAAAGACTTAAATGTAAGACCCAAAACCATAAAACTTCTAGAAGAAAATATAGGCAATAAACTCTCTGATATTACTAACAGGAATTCCTTTTTGTATATATCTCTCCGGGCAAGGGAAACAAAA
The DNA here is from genome assembly GCF_000151845.1 of Pteropus vampyrus. NCBI lineage: Eukaryota > Metazoa > Chordata > Mammalia > Chiroptera > Pteropodidae > Pteropus > Pteropus vampyrus. The sequence continues at coordinate 243,927 of NW_011889708.1, forward strand.
GAAAAAATAAACAAATGGGACTACCTCAAAGTAAAAAGTTTTTGTACAGCAAAGGAAACCATCAACAAAACAAAAAGACAGCCCACTGATTGGGAGAAGATATTCGCTAATGATACATCTGATAAGAGGTTAATATGCAAAATATATAAAGAACTAATACAACTCAACAACAGCAACAAAAAAAAAAACAAATTAAAAAATGTGTAGAAGACCTGAACAGATACTTCACCAAAAAGGAAGTACAGATGGCTAATAGACATATGAAAAAATGCTCAAGGTCACTAATTATCAGAGAACTACAAATTAAAACCACAATTAGATATCACCTGACACCTGTCAGAATGGCTATCATCAATAAATCAAAGAACAACAAGTGTTGGCGAGGATGTTGGAGAAAAGAGAACCCTCATATATTGTTGGTGGAATTGCAAATTGGTACAGCTGCTATGGAAAACAATCTGGAGGTTTCTCAAAAAATTAAAAATGTATCTACCCTTTAGTCCAGCAATTGCATTTCTAGGTATTTATCCAAAGAAAATCAAAATAATAATTCACAAAGATCTATGCACCCCAATATTTATGGCAGAAAATTTACAATAGCCAAGATATGGAAGCAACCTAAAATCCCATCAATAGATTATTGGATAAAGAGGTTATGGTTCATATGTACAATGGAATATTACTCAGCCATTAAAAAAATGAAATGCTACCATCTGCAATGACATGGATGGACCTAGAAGTTATTATATTGAGTGAAATAAGGTAGACAGAGAAAAAGAAATACCATACGATTTCACTTATATGTGGAATCTAAGGAACAAAAAGAAGAAACTCAACAAAAACAGACTCACAAATGTAGTAGACAATTTAGTGATGGACAGAGGGGAGAGGGTTTGGGAAGCTGGGAGAATGGGGTGAAGGGTTAAAGTACAAATTAGTAGTTGACAGATGGTCATGGGGATGGGAAGCACGGCATAGGGAATGCAGTTAGCATTAATATATTGGCAAGGTGGAAAACCAGAGGAGAGAAGGAGCAATTAGGGGAATCATTTTGTAAACTGTATAAGTGTTTAACTAATGTACTATATACTTGAGACTAATTAAAAAAACATAAGTGTTATTCATTTTCTGAGATCGAGTTGAAAAATATGATCTTTAAATTCTAACAGTAAATAGAAACCTGAAATTTGAAAATATGAGATGTGTATTGGTATTGTGGCATGGGTAAGGCTTTTTTAAGGAAATGTAAGTGAACATAAATTTCATTATCACAGTAGGTTAACTTGTTGAACAACTATAATACAGCAATATTAAGGTATCATAGCCAAAATAGAGCGATACATTAGATCTATATTGTCATAGGATCATTTATTTTGTCTTTGTTTTGAACTGTCTTTTGCAAGTTGGTATTCCTGTGAATCATAGCTAGAAGGGGAATTAGAATGAAAGCTAATGACTCTTCTCTTAAACATTTGAAGGCAACTGATGCATTCTATTTTACTTTGCCATTAATGTACAGAATATAATTAAGGGAAATTCAACAAGAAGCGTGAAAACTTGTCAGGATATTACTAAAACAATATAGATGTGAGTGTATTAGACCTAATCTGTAGTCTTTCTCCTCAGTTTCTCATATTTTCCTCATGAACACCTTTGTCTACTGGTTTTCTTGTGATTCCAATTACTCATTATTAACTCAATTGGACCCATTTCACACTCTGTGCTTTTCTTCCCACCTGAACCTAACACTCTTGTAAAATCTTCCACCTTCTATTGTTTCTTGACTTTATATCTTCATCTCTATCCATTTTAAAGTTTTATTTGCAAGATGCTGAATAATTACATGTCTGCTTATTAATTGATTTTCTTCCTTTTTCCCATTTGTTTTCTCAAGCACACTAGGTAGAGAAAAAGTACTTTGATCCTGAGAGACTACTAAAACCAAAAGTGAAATATATAACAGGGCACTTGTATCTTAGTCCAGTTCTATTAGAAACATGTTAAAATTCTTATGGTATATTCAATATTTTTATTTCTAGAAGACTGCAAAGCTCATGAGAGAAACTAAAGAAACCAAGGCAAATATATGTCCAAATTATATTCAATAAGAGAATACTGATTTTGCTTTAGGAAAACCATCTAATATGAGCACAAACTTTGTTCCTTCAAGAAAAATGCCCTATAAATATGACTTACATGGAATGAGGTTGAAAAATATTTCATTATCAATTGAAAGAAGCCTGATATGTTAAATGCATATGATAATTACTCAATATTAAACAGGAAAAGGCTTATACTAAGGAGAATTATTATAAAAATATCCAAATGAGAAAGCCCTTGGACATATTAATGGTATTATTTAAACTTGAGGGAATACTTTTAAACATAGTAATGGTGGAGAAGCCTTAGGACAATACTTTTACACAGGCAAATTCACACAGGAGAGAAACTCCATGAATATAATGGACATGTGTAAACCTTCTGTGAGACATCATCTCCCTTGAAATGTCATGTAAATGAAATAATATGAAACCAATCAAATTGAAAATAATTTCTGCCAGATGTCACATTTTACTCAACTTTGGAAAAATCAAAGAGGAAAGAGTCTATTCAAATGTGGTGAATGTGGGAAAACATTCAACCACAAGTCAAATCTCATAGTGCATTAGAGAACACAAACAAGGGAGAAATCCTATGAGTGTACTAAATGTGAAATATACTAACAGCAGAATCAACCCACATTGTCCATCTGAGAGTCCACACAGGGGAGAAATCTTATGAACGTAATTTATGTAGGAAAGCCTTCAATCACAAATCAGCCCTCACAGACTTCGTCAGCTCTCAAAGACATACAAGAATGAAATTGTACCTATGTACTAAACGTGGGAAGTCCTTTTACTGGAAATCATTCCTCACTCAACATAAGAGAACTTGCACAGGGGCAAAATCCTATGAATGTAATGAATGTGGGAAAACTTCTGCCAGAAGTCAGAAGCTTTCTTATTAAACATCAGAGAATTAACATACAGCAGAAACGCTGTGTGGCAGAAACTGCTTATGTTTTCCATACACCCATTTTCTTATTTTTGTAGGTATAGTACTAGTTAAAATTTTCTAGCCTTTCTTTCATCCACATGTGACCAAGTTATGGCTCAGAGTGTGGGTGCAAATGACATACATCATTTCCAAGCCTGTAAACAACTTCACTTGAAATATTAACTACTTGCCACGTTTTTTTGCCTACCAAAGGGCAATGGTGATTCTTCCCAGAACAACTTGAGAGCTAGTCTTTAAAGATTACAGGTTTAAAAATTAGAAGAAACCAGGACTTCCTGAGCAGAGTCCTTCCTTCTCTACCATCACCCCTAAGTCTTTTTGTGAAAAGAAAAATTTGTGTTGTGTCGAACCATTACATGTTTAGGTCTATTTGTTGCCATGGTATATCCTATCATCCCTTATCTCATACACTTTGGTAATCTAACAAAGATGTAATAAACATTGTAAGCCAGGGAATTCAGTGGAGGAGAAACCCCTGTCAATATCTTTCATTTTAATAAACTTTCATTAATAAGTCAAACATTGTGTAAATCAGAAATTTACAAGGGATAATCCCAAAACGTGAAATGAACATAGAAAAATTTCACAAAGAAGCACCATCTTATTGAATGTTAGATAATTGAGAGTGGAATAAAGCCTCGTAATCTTGCAAAACATTTCAAAATTTATGTACCAGAGAATATGTAATGAATGAAAATTGTCAGTTTAGGAAATGTGGCGGGAACTCTTCATGTAGTAATAATCTTAATATAGAAGCAAAGTTTTGGATGTAGTACCAAATATTTTATTAGTAATATAATATGGTATGTTTACTTACAGTCATGCTTGTCATGAAATATGTAGTTTTAAGGAAGGCACCAGTGAGCTGAATCATCAGAGTAGCCACATTAAATGTACATATGAATAGCCTCTGAGCTATTTCAGGATTATTATACATATGAGTATGCCCTTTAACAGCTATTTTGTGTATGCTTGAAGTTTGATTTAGACCCCAAAATAGTTATAGTGGAAATAATGCTCGCTAATCTAAATAACTTTTGTACTATGTACTAGGCTTTTCTACCTTAAATACTACTGTCTCATCATATGTTTACACCACAACATATATTTAAAAAGAAACTTTAAAAATACCATGTATAAAATACCATGTGTATAAAATACTATGTCATGTGTGTTCTCTACTCTTTGGTGGTATATATAAATGAACATAAACATTGTTACCAAACTGTTCTTTTAGTAAATGATCTAAACAATCATTAATAAAATCAAGATGTACTTAAAGTATCCAATGACCTGGCACACAGTTGTTTATCATGCATCTTCTAGACCCAATTTTTCAGGTTTTTTTTTAATCATGGAAAAATGTTTTATTTTGTCAAATGCTTTTTCTGTATCTATTATGCTTTAAATTTCATTCATTGAATTATTGAGCTCCAGAATTACTGTTTTGTTATTTTTTATGATTTCTATCACTTTGGTAAATAACTCATTTTTTATTAAATTTATTGGGATCACATTGGTTAATAAAATTATATGTTTCAAGTGTACAATTCAATAATACATCATCTGTATAGTGCATTGTGTGATCACCACCCAAAGTCAAATCTCCTTTTGTCACCATATATTTGATCCTCATTTCCCTTATCTACCTTCCTACTTTCCCTCTAGTGACGACTAAAGTCTGTGTCTGTAAGTTTTTATTTGTCTTGTTTGTTACTTCCAGTTTTATATCCAAATATGAGTGAAATCATATGGTTTTTAATTTTTTTCTGTCTGATTTATTTCACTTAGCATGATAACCTCCAGATCCATCCATGTTGTTGCATTGGTGGTATTTCTCCTTTTCTTATGTACTATATCTTTATCCAATCATCTATCGCAGAATACTTCAGTTGTTTCTATGTCTTAGCAAGGGAAGTAAAAGCAAAAATAAACGAATGGGACTATATCAAACTAAAAAGCTTCTGCACAGCTAAAGAAATCTTCAACAAGACAAAGAGGCAAACAACAGAATGAAAAAAGCTATTTACAAATAACACCTTTGATTAGGGGCTAATACCCATAATATAAAAAGAACTCATACAACTCAACAACAACAACAACAAAAACAGTCTAATTAAAAAATGAGCAGAGGATCTTAACAGACACTTCTCCCAAGAAGACATACAAATAGCCAACAGACATATGAGAAGATGCTCCACTTTACTAGCAATTAGGGATATGCAAATCAAAACCACAATGAGATAATCACCTCAAGCCTGTTAGAAGGGCTATTATCAACAGGACAAATAATAACAAGTGTTGGAGAGGTTGAGGGGAAAAAGGAACCCTCATACCCTGTTGGTGGGTATGTAAATTGGTACCGCCCCCAGGAGAAAACAGTATGGTGGTTCCTCAAAAATTAAGAATAGAATTATCATATGACTCAGCAATCTCTCTTCTGGATATCTACCCCCCAAAATTGAAAACGTTTATCTGTTAAGATATATGCACTTTGATGTCGTTGTAGCTTATTCACTGCAAATAATTCATTTAGTTCATGTCATAGTCCTCCTGATTTCAATGAATTGTTTTTCTGAGTTTTCTTGTAGCTCCTTGGGTTTCTTCAAAACAGCTGTTTTGAATTAGTTCTATCACAAAATTCTATGCCTTTGTGCTTGATGTTTGGAGAATTATTGCTGTCATTTGGTAATATGTTTCCTTGAGTTTTCATATTTCTTGTAGTTTTACTTTGCTGATTTTGCACTTGAAGTAGCAGGCACTTCTTAAATTCTTTACTGTTTGCTTTCAAATGGGTTACACTTTTCTTTTGTGCTGTTATATTTGAGATTTTTTGTCTTTGTCTGGTTACACCTGCTCACTTTTCCTACTCCCTCTTGTGGCAGAATTATTAAGTTTTTTTGTGTTCTCTGGTTTTTACCACTCACCAGGCTGGCTATTGGAAACCTCTCTCATTTTCTGGAAGATAGCACTATAGGTCAAGTTTGTGGTTTTTTCCTTACATCTGTCCCCACCCCCCAACCCCCGATACTATTCCATTAACTGGACCTGACCTTGCCACCAAGCCTGGGAAAAGGCACAGGAGCTGGCCACAGAGTGGTAGGAGGTGTGTGTTTAGCACTTGGGGTGTTAGGGGTGCCTGTGGACCCAGTGGGAATATCTTCATTGCGATAACTCCAGAAGTTTATGAATGGTGTTCCCACTGAAGTCCTGAGCACAGTCAGCAGGAACCAAGTCCCTTTAGTGCCCTTTGATATTTAATTTTTTTAAATCTTAAAACACCCCAATAAATCTAGTACCCCACTGACAGTGTACATAGTTCTTACAATATAATTGACTATATACCTTATGCTATACTTTATATCTCCATGACTATTTTGTAACTACCAATTTGTACTTCTTAATCTTTTCCCCCTTTTTCACTGCCTCCTCCCTACAAACCCCTCTCCTATCTGGTAAACTTCAAAAGATTCTCTGTATCTATGAGTTTGTTTCTGTTTTTGTTGTCGTTGTTGTTCTTGTTTAGTTTCTACATGTACATGAAATCATATGGAATTTGTCTTTCTCTATCTGACTTACTCTATTCAGCACAACATCCTCTAGGTACATTATGAAATATCTTTTTTGCATTTTTTACTTTCCATCTGTGTGTGTCTTTCAATCTGAAGTGAGTCTCTTGTAGGCAACCTATATAAAGGTCTTGTTTTCTTATCCATGTGGTCACCCTATCTTTTGATGGAACATTTAATTCTTTTTCATTGGAAGTGCTTGTTGATAGATATGTAGTTATTGCCATTTTTTTATTCATTTTTTTTGTATTTTTTGTTGTTTTTTCTTTTTTATTGTTAAATATTATTGTAGTGATATTGATCAACAAAATCCAATAACTTTCTAGTGTAGAATGCAACAATATATTACACACACACACACACACACACACACACACACACACATATATATGTAATATATATATGCATTAAGTGTTCACCACCCATAGTTAGATTTTTTTCCATCACCACTCATTTGGCCCCTTTTATCCCTATCTCCCTACCGCCTCCCCCTTTTCTTCTGGTAACCACTAGTCCACTGTCTATGTCCATGAAGCTCTGTTTGTTTGTCATATTTGTTTGTTGCTTCTAGATTTATATCACACATGTGAGTGATAGCAAGTGATTTTCAACTTTTTCTGTTGGACTCATTTTGCTCAGCATGATTATCTCAAGATCCATCCAGGTTGTCACAAATGACAGTATTTCATTTCTTCTTATGGCTGAGTAATATTCCATTGCATAGATGTACCACAACTTCTTTATCCAGTCATCTATTGTAGGACATTTTGGTTGCTTTCATGTCCTGGCCGCAATGAATAATGCTGCTATGAACATTGGTAAGTGTATATATCTTTTCGGATAAACATTTTCAAGTTTTGTGGGTAAATACCCAGTAGGATTGCTGGATCATATGGTAGTTCAATTTTTATTTTTTTGAGGAACCTCCATACTATTTTCCATAGTGGTTGTACCAATTTACATTCCCACCAGCAGTGTATGGGGGTTCCTTTTTTCCCACAACCTCTCTAACACTTGTTATTACTTGTCTGTTGATGATCGTCATTCTAACAGGAATGAAATGGCATCTCATTGTGGTTTTGATTTGCATTTTCCAAACAGCTGGTGAAATTGAGCATCCTTTTATACGTCTGTTGGCCATTGGTATGTTTCTTTGGGGAAGTGTCTGTTTGGGTCCTCTGTCCATTTCTTAAATTGGATTATTTTTTATTGTTGAAGTCTATGAGTTCTTTGAATATTTGGATATTAGCTCCTTACTGGAAGCATTGTTTGAAAATATACTCTTCCATTTGGATGGTTGCCTCTTTACTTTATTGATGGTTTCTTTAGCTGTGCAGAAGCTTTTTAGTTTAATATAGTCTCATTCATTTATTTTTGCTTTTACTTCCCTTGCCTTTAGGGTCAAATTCATAAAATCCTCTTTAGGTCCAAGGTCCTTGAGTTTAGTTCCTATGGTTTCTTCTATGCATTTTATTGATTCCGGTCTTATATTCAGGTCCTTAATCCTTTGAGTTAATTTTGGTGTGTGGTGATAGACAAAAGTCTACTTTCATTCTTTTGCATATGGCTTTCAAATTTTCCCAGTACCATTTGTTAAAGAGACTCTCCCCTCTCCATTGTGTTTTTGGCTCCTTTGTCAAAAATTATTTACCTATATAAATGGGGATTTTCTTCTGGACTTTCAGTTCTTTCCACTGGTCTGTGTGCCTGTTTTTCTGCCAAAACCATGCTGTTTTCATTATTGTCACTTTGTAGTATACTTTGAAGTCGGGCAGAGCCTTGTTCTTTTTTCTCATAATTGCCTTGGCTGTTCAGGTTCTTTTGTGCTTTCATATAAATCTGATGTTTTTGTTTTATTTCTTTAAAAATATTCCATTGGGATTTTGATAGGGATTTCCATTGCATTAAATCTGTATATGCTTTAGGTAATTAGGTCATTTTTACTATTTTGATTCTTCAAATCCAAGAACACAGAATATCCTTCCACTTCTTTGTGGCTTCTTCAATTTCTTTTAATAGAGTCTGATAGTTTTTTGTTTATAGGTCCTTCGCATGTTTTGTTAGGTTTATTCCTAGGCATTTTATTCTTTTTGTTGTAATTGCAAAAGGAATTTTTTTATTTCTTTTTTTTTTGACAGAATATAGGAATGCTATGGATTTTTGAACATTAATTTTTTATATTGAAACTTTACTGTATTTATTATTTCTAGTAGTATTTTAATGGAGTCTTTAGGGTTTTCTAAATAAGAGAATCCTGTCATCTGCAAATGGTGACAGTTTTACTTCTTCATTTCCTATTTGGATCCCTTTTATTTCTTTCTCTTGCCTGATTGCACTCGCTGGGACTTCCAATATTATATTGAATAATAGTGGTGATAGTGGACAGCCTTGTCTTGTTTCTGAGCTCAGAGAAAAAGTTTTTAGTTATGTATTATGTTAGCTGAGAGTTTATTGTATATGGCTTTTATTATGTTGAGGTACTTTCCTTCTATATCCATTTTATTAAGTTTTGATCATAAATGGATGCTGTATCATGTCAAAGGATATTTTACATCTATTGATATGATCTTATGATTTTTATTCTTTATTTCATTCATTTGGTGTAGCACATTAATCAATTTGCTTCTGTTAAACCATTCCTTTTCCCCTGGTGTATAATCTTTTTAATGTGTTGTTGTATTCGGATTGCTAGTAATTTATTTAGAATTTTTGCATCTGTGTTCATGAGAAGTATTTGTATATAGTTTTCTTTTTTCGTGTTATCCTTACCAGATTTTGGTATTAGGGTAATGTTGATCTCTTAAAATGAGTTGGGAAATATTGCCTCCTCTTAGTTTTTTTTTGGAAGAGTTTGAAAACAATAGGTTTTAAATCTTTTTTGAATGTTTGGTAGAGTTCACTGGTGAAACCATCTGGTGTGGGACTTTTACTTTTTGGTAGGTTTTTGATGATTGTTTCAATTTCCATACTGCTGATCAGTCTATTTAAATTTTTCAGTTCTTCATGGACGTGTCCATTTCTTCTTGGTTATTAAATTTGGTGTTACACAATTTTTCATAGTATCTTGTGTGATCTTTTGTATTTACAGATCAGTTATAACTCCTCTCTCATATCTGTTTTTGTTTATTTGTATCCTTCTCTTTTGTCTTTAGTGAGTCTAGTCAGGGGTTTGTCAGTTTTATTAATCTTCTCAAAGAACCAGCTCTTTGTTGCATTTATATTTTCTATTTTCTTTTGGTTCTCAATTTCATTTAATTCTGTTCTAATTTTAATTATTTACTTCCTTCTCCTGATTTTAGGCTTCATTTTGTTCTTCTTTTTATAGCTTTAGAAGATATAGTGTTAGATTGTTTACTTAGGCTAGTTCTCGTTTTTTGAGATAGGCCGGTAATGATATAAACTTTCTTTTTATTACCCCTCTTGCTGTGTCTCAAAAGTTTTGATATGTTGTACTTTCATTTTCATTTGTTTCTATGTATCTCTTGATCTTTTTATTTCTTCTATGACTCAGTCATTTTTCAGTAGCGTGTTGTTTAATCTCCATGTATTTGTGGTTTTTCGCACTTTCTTTTAGCAGTTGATCTCAGTTTCAAAGCATTGTGGTCAGAGAATATGCTTGGTATGATTTCAATCTTAAATTTTTTGAGGTTAGTTTTGTATTCCAATATATGGTCTATCCTTGAGAATGTTCCATGTGCACTAGAGAAGACTGTATAACTTGATGTTTTGGGGTGAAAGGCTCTTTAAATATAAGTTACGTCCAAGTGGTCTAATGCGTCATTTAAGGATGTTATTTCTTTATTGATTTTTCTCTTTGAATGATCTGTCCATATCCGACATTGGATATTTAGGTCCTCTATATAATAGCATTTTGGTCACTTTCTCCCTTTTGTTCTGTTAGTAATTGTTTTATGTATTTCAAAGCTCCCTAATTTCAAGCATAAATATTAATAAGTGTTATATTTTCTTGATGTATGGTTCCCTTTATCCTTCTGAAGTGTCCATCAATATCTCTCTTTACCTCTTTTATCTTGAAGTCTATTTCATCCAATATAAGTACAGCTACATCTACTTTTCTTTGGATACCATTTACTTGGATTATACTTTTTCACCCTTTCACTGAGTCTGTATTTGTCTCTGGAACTGAGATGTGTCTCTTGAAGGAAGCACGTGGTTGAGGTTTGTGTTTTGATCCAATCTGCAACTCTTTGCCTTTTTATTTGTGAGTTCAGTTCATTTATATTTAGGGTGATTATTGAAATATGAGGTTTTCCTATAGCCATTTTATCTTTTGTTTTCTGGTAGCTTGATGTTTCCCTTGTTTCCTTGTCCTTGTGTTTCTGTCATTTTAATTTGGTGGGGTTTTGTGGATTTGCCCTTTGATCCTTGTTTTATGTTATGTATCTCAATTCTGGATCATTGGTTTGTGGTTACCATTAAGATTAAGAAAAGGAGAATTGTATATATAAAGTAGTCCATTTTCTTCTGTGTGTGCTTTATCTCCACTCCCCTTTGTGAATTTGGAGCCTTGTTCCTTCCCCTTTTCTGTTATTGTTGTCTCAAACTGTTCCTATGTATGTTGAACATTCATTACTATCTTGCAATAGCAATTATCTTCTTAATGTTAAAGCTCATAATACTTTGTTTTTAACTATCCTGCTCTATCTGCCTGCTAATTGTCTTACTCATAGTTATGTATTTTTTTTTTTTGTCACTTTGTTTCAGATGGGCTGACCTCCTTCAGTATTTCCTGTAAAGCAGGTCTTGCAGTGGAGAATTCCCTCAACTTTTGTATGTCTGTAAAGGTCATATTTCTCCTTCATTTCCAAAGGAAAGTTTTGCTGGACATATTATTCTTGGCTAGTAATTCCTTTCATTTAATAGTTTGAATATTTTGTTCCACTCCTTTCTTGCTTGTAAAGATTGTGCTGAGAAGTCCCAAGATAATCTAATAGATTGTCCTTTATAGGCTTCTGTCTTCTTTTTCCTGGCTGCCTTAAGAATTCTTTCTTTGTCATTAATTTTTGACAATTTTAATATAATGTGTCTTGGAGAAGGCCTTTTTGGGTTGAGATAATTGGGTATTCTGTTAGCTTCTTGGATTTGAAGCTTCAGCTCATTCCCTAGGTTTGGGAAATCCTTGTCAACTATTTGTCTGAATATTCTCTTTGTTCTCTTCTCTTTCTTTTCCTCTGGTATACCCATTATTTTTATGTTGCTTTTCCTATGTTGCCAGCTAGTTCTTGTATTTCTTTTTCATTCTTTTCATTCTCTGATATCTCTCTCCTCTTCTGAGTCATTTCTAGATTTCTGTCTTTGATATCACTGATTCTCTCTTCCATCTGGTCAGCTCTTTTTCCAAAGCTTGCTATGTCACTCTTCATCTCTTTTAGTGTATTCTTCATCTCCAGAACTTCTATATGGTTCTTTTTTGGGCTTTTAATCTCCTTCCTAGTTACCTATAAGAGAGCTCCTATAAGACCGTCAGCTGATTTCTCAGCAGAAAACTTGCAGGCCAAAAGGTTTGGCACAAAATATTTAAAAGGATGAAAACCTATGATGTACAACCAAGATTACTGTACCCAGAAAAGCTAGCATTCAGAATCAAAGAACAGATAAAAAGCTTTTCAGTCAAGAAAAAGCTAAAGGAGTTCATCACCACCAATCCAGTATTATAGGAAATGTTGGAGGGACTTATTTAAGAAGAAAAAAATATGCGTCAAAAATATGAATAAAGAATGGCAATAATTACATATCTATCAACAAGTACTTCAGATGAGAAAGAATTAAATGCTTCAATCAAAAGATAGGGTGGCTGAATGGATAAAAATACAAGACCCTTATATAGGCTGCTTGCAAGAGATTCACTTCAGACTGAAAGACACACATAGATGGAAAATAAAGAGATGGAAAAAGTTTTATCATGATGGACCCAGAGGGTATTGTGCTGAGTAAAGTACAACAGAGAAAAAGAAATGCCATTTGATTTTGCACACATGTGGAATCTAACGGACAACAACAACAACAAGGAACAAATGCATAGATACAGAGAACATTTTGTGGGTTATCGGATGGGAGGGGTGTTGAAGGGTATAACACAGAAGCTCCAGGCCTAGAACCCACACCTTGGATAGTCCAGAAAAAACCACCAGGGAGGACCAGACTGGTGTGACATGCCGTTTATTACTCACGGGGTAGGGAAGTTTCAGCTGCAGCCAGAGGGAGCTGCAGAAAAAGCTACCCGGCTAAAGGCAAGCAATGTTTTTATGCACACAAGCAGAAGGAGGGGTAATTTCATTGGGGGAGGCGGATGAGAGTAAGATGTGCTGCTTGGTTACAGTAGCAGATAATGTTCATGGGAGCAGCAGAAAATGTTCTTGAGTGCCAGCACTGCCCAAAGCTCTTTGTGTAGCACCTTCCTTGTCTCCTGGCCAGGCAGCCAACAGCCTTCTGAGTATGTGGAGGGGCTACGTTCTGAATTAACTCCATGGTGGGGTGGGGGGTAGGTGAAAAAGGGGGAAGGGATTAAGAAGTACAAAATGGTAGTTACGAAACAATCATGGAGATATAAAGTATAGCATAAGGAATAGAGTTAATAATATTGTATTAACTGTACGGTGTCAGATAAGTAGTAGATTTATTGGGGTGATCGCTTTGTGAATTATATAGATGTCTAATCACTATGTTATATACCTGACGCTAATATAATATTGTATGCCAACTATAATTGAAAAATTAAAAAATATTTAATAAAAAAAGTGGTAAGAGAATTTGACTTTGAAAGGGTATCATGAGTGAGTTTTGGGGCAATGAGGAAATCAGTTCTGTAGGTGACTGTGGTGGTGTTTACATAAATCCATGCATTTGTAAAAATTCACAACTGCACCAAATAGAGTGAACTTTGGTGTATATAAATTAAAAAGTAAATTAAAAAATTTATATCTCAATAAATGACATCTTACATATTTTTACTTAAATATTTGAATTTCTTTTACCTCACAATGGTAATTTCCATACATACATTATTCATTTCCATTTTCTTTTTTATTATATTACTGCACAGTTCTGTAGCCCATTTTAAGTTTTCTATTTATTTAAAGATGTCCTTATTAATACATATTTTCTTTCAAATAATAAAAATATAATTTTCTGGTTTTATTTGCTTTGAACATATTTAAAACTAGAACCGAGTTGTTATTTTCTGTGTTAAAATGTATCAGGTTTTAAATTTATGGTTTCTATCTTTGGTGTCACGACTTCTCCATTTCAATGTATTTATTTCTTTAACTTAACGGTTTAAACATTTCAAATATTGAATCCACAATATTTGTGGATTGAATAGTATCTCGTGTAATCTACGGATTTAACCTTTATTCCAGATTGTTGAGAATGACTTGCTCTTTGGAGTACTCCATTCTTTCTGTCATTGTATAATAACTGCTAATTTACTATACGAGATTTAAAATAATACTCTTCATAAAACTCAGAAAATCAACAGTAATAAATGTTTAAATAAATGTCGAAAAATGCTCTTAATCATTGCTGTTGTATTTCCATTAAGCGGTTGCCAAATTATTTTGAATAACAAAGCAATTTATACATATCGATATTTCTTAGGCAATTTTTCTCCTTTTAAAAATGTTTCCTGGCTGTTAATTTAGAATTTTATTTATTCTGGATGACGTTAAGAATGCTTTTGTGAAGTACATATTGAAAATAAAAAAGTATACACAAAAATTTGAGATTCTTACTGGAATTTTGTCAGAATATTGATTTTTCTATGAAAGGTTCTACCTCCATTTACTCAAGTAATTTTGTCACAGAGGAAAAAATATGTTTATATAAATGAATAAAGATATCTTTTTTGTGTGAATTATATAGGCTTTTATAATTATATAGATTGTGCCTTTTCTGACTTATCTACAATTTCGTTTATTGCTTTAATGATATTGACGAACTAGCTTTCTTGTCCGCCCGCTCCAGAGAATATCTGTGATGGGGTCAGATATTATTTTATGTATTGCTAGGATCATTTCCTAGTAGTCAAAAAAAAGTAAAATTGACAGGCAGGTTCCCTTTCTTTGACAGCTGTTTCTAAACAGCACACTGGCAGCACATAGAACTCAGTTGTAACCCTTAACTTTGCGGGGAGTCCATGAAGGAACCACGGCTTTCGGTTGCTTTTGGAACTCAGACGCGCGCCCCGCCCCAAATTTCCCACATGCTACGTAAGGTGGCACCTCTCCGCCAATCTAGAAACGCTAGTAGCAAACACCAGAGGAAAAAGTAGTTCTGTAGTATAGTGCAGATAGTGCTCTGCTCCGTGTGCAGGTCTTCTGCGCATGCCTAGTTCCGCCTTCTGCCTCTATGCACTTCCGCCTTTTATTTCTGTTTTTCTCAGGCTTCTCGTGGAAGGTGGTTCTGAGGTCGCGAGTGTATGCTCTTTTCTGCGGTCCGTGTCACATGACAAGGGAGCGGCGGGTGAGCCCTGGCGGGTAGGAGGAGGGCCCGGGAAGGCTCGTGCGGCTGTAGGGGAGGCGATCAGTGTCCAGTGGTGGGGAGGAGCGCTCCAGACCCTTGGGACGGCGGAGTGCGGGCGTGTCAGTCAAGCCTAGGAACTGGAATCCCCACGTGACCAGCCTCTGCACGGAGCACGGTCCGTGAGGCCAGGTCCTCGGGCCGCAGGAGAAGGGCATGTGCTCTTGCTTTACGATTGCACCTAGTCTGTGGGGAGGAGGCGCGTGTGTGACGTATTACTTGTGTGGCGTGGTATGGGAAGAAGGAGTGGCCAGGAATGGCTGATTCAGTTATCACTCCAGACACCGTTCCCTTGATTCTCTGATTTTTGGGGGGGGGGAGGGGGCGGTAGGGGGGACGGGCGGACGGGCGGGTTAGGTGCTATCCGATCTCGTCCATCAACGTATCTTGTTATATGCTATTGCTCTTTCCTGATTTGCCCTAGCATTCAGGAAGCAGTTTCAGGGATCATCTAGTTTGTCTCATTTGCTAGAAAAAAAAATTGTTTTTCTTCTGAAGGTTAGTGATTTATGCAGGACGACAGGTTTGTCAGTGATGAAGACTGAAAAGTTAAGATCTCTCGACTCCTGGGCAAGTACTGCCTACTTTTCCGCACAAGTAAAAGCATGTTGCGTGTAAAAGAACTTTTTGAGAAATCGCAGTGAAGTTAAAGAAATTAAAACAGACCTTTCCTTAAAGCACTGCTTTTTATAGCTTTCTTTGGAGTCAATAACTAAAGGTTTAGTAACGTTAGGAAAATTGATAAACAGCGTAGCGCTCAGTATTTTTTACAACAGTTTTTTGGTGAGGAGTTAATGTTCCTTCATTAGGTGTGTTATTTGTTTTAATCAGTCTTGTCATTTAAACTTTTTCTTTTGTGAACACCAAGGGATATTTAAACTTATAAAAAATCCATAGGAAGCAAATATATATATTTACCCAGTAAAAAATCTTATGCCCCAAAGCTATATGATTATATCAGAGTCAGAGAGGTGCTCTTTTACTATCCTCCTGTTCCTTCTGAAGGTCCAAGGGATATTGACATTCTTCCTACCTAGTGGGTGTGTGTAGCTTTAAAGGGCAGGAGAATTCAGGAGCTGCCAGGCAGGCCAGATCTTTCATGACCCAATTCCTCTTCTAACCCAGCATGTCTTCAGAGTTGTCTACATTTTTCCAAGAACAGAAGAATATGAACAAATTCCAGGTAAGTTGTTTGTCCCCACTTTGTATTTTACAATAGATTTAATATGATTTCTAACAGTCCGTATGTTAAGATGGGAAATTAGTAATAGGTAAGATAAAAATCGAATTTCACAGAAAATATAAAGATCAACAGCAAGACCAAGTTGGCTTATAGATATATACTGATCATTGTATATCTTAGAGTTTCTAAGTCGACCTGCAAATGTGTCTTTGATGTTTTTGATAACCATGGTAGAAAGGGAGACACTTGGATACAGACAAATTCCGTTCAAGACACAAAGACTCCCTGGAGATATCTTTTTTAATCTTAATATAGGGAAACAGTGACTTACTTTCCAGTGACAGCCCTGAAATATGTTCCTGAAACTGTTCTTTACTAAGAGTAAAAGGGTCCAAGTGATGGTTCAAGCAGTGAATTTTATAATGGTCTTGTTTGATCCTAGTATAAAATTTAGAGGAATTAATGGCCTGCATGCCCGTTAGAAAAACTCTCCATAACTATTTTATCTTAGCTAGGCTGTGTATACAAGGTGTGCAGCAGATGGTTAAAAGTTAAGTTCTCTGGTAAATGTTCCTGAGCTTCTCAGTCAAACTTCATTCCATAGTATTCTCTCTTGGTTCTTCCCCTTCACTTTTTTGAATCTATCTCGGTAAAGGTCACCAATGACTTAGTTGTAGTTGCCTTCTTTGAACAACTGCTGCATTAGCCTACTGACTTCTCTCTCTAGGAAAGTATCCTTTGTCTTCTACTCATACCACTATTTTTTTTTCATATCACTCTTCTGATGGCTGTTTTTTTGGAGTCTTCCTCATTGTGCCCTTAGTTTAGTTCCAGGTTTTCATCCTTTGCCTACTAGTTTTCTCATTTTATCTCTATATATACATTGAAATGATATGTAGTTAGTTGAACAATACTGTTTATTGTTTTGGGAGCTTTAAAAAAATATATAAATTATCTTAATGTATATATTATACACATTTTTTCTCAACTCATAAATAATTTAAGATCTATCCAAATGTTGTTTATTCTTTTTAATGCTATGTTTTCCCATTGTATGGCACACTGTTCTAATTACTGTATTTTATTGGTAGACATCTAGGTATTTTCCATTTTTCAGTAATATAAATAATGCTGCTGTGAATATTCTTGTCATTCTCTCAGCACAATCACAAATGTATCTCCAGACTCTAGAGTAGTGCTTCTCAAAGTAAGGTTCTTTAACTAGAAGGAGCAGCATATCCTGGAAACTTATTTTAAATGCAGATTCTCATGCTCCATTCCAAACCTACTAGAAGAGAAATTCTAGGGGGGAGGCCCAGCAATCCATATTTTCACAAGGCATCCATGTGATGCTGATACTCAGTAAGTTTAAGAATCAGTGCTCTAGAGTCCTATGATTAATATTTTTGGATTGTAGAATATGAAGATTTCTAATTTTTCTAGGTATATTATTATTCTTTAGAAGTCTACTTTTCCTCCTTCCTTTCCAGATATAAAAATTATTCCTATGCTAATGTGTGAAAAACTAAACTGTTTAATTCATATGTCTAATTATTGAGTTGCGAACTTTTATAAATTTATGGCTTTTCAGATTTTTTTTACTGAGTTTTGTAAGAATTCCATATTTTAAAAGATAATCTTTTGTTATAATTGTTACTAATTATTTTCTCTCAGTATGCTTTTTGTCTTTTAACTTAATGGTATATTTTCTGAAACTTTTATATTGTGGTACAACTCTTTGATATCTTCTATTTTTTATTCTTGCTTTCCATACCCCAGAGACCTAATGAAATTTTTCTATATTTTGTCTAAAAATACCAAACTTATTTTAATATTTAGTACCTTAAATAAAATTAGATGAAAAGATCTAATTTTATATTGGTCCATCTGTAAAAAATAAGCAGCACAATTAAAAGATAACACTTCCTGACCTAGGACTAATAAAATAGAACTTGGTAGGAACGCCTGCCATATTTTTTCATTATGCATGCTGCTGGCTTTTGACTTAGGTAGATACATTTTGTCATGTTCACAAAGTATCCATTGAGTCTTATTTTATTAAAAATGAGAATTTAATTTTTCCACAAGCCTTTTTAACATTTTATGGGGATGATGATGTAACTTTTTTCTTTGGATCTATTGAGTTATATTCCCACATTTCTCAACAACTAATCTTTGTGTTCTGAAACAAGCCCCACTTGATCAAAAAGTGTTATTCTTTTAATGATTAGCGTAATTCTGCTCTTCAGTATTTTTTCCATAAACTTGTCTATATTATTTTTATCATTTTAAAAAAGTTTAATTTATTGCTTTTTTTATCCCTAACAGTTTTACATTTGTGCCTTTTTTGACCAATTTTTATATAGACATGTATTTTATTAGTCTTTCAGGGAACTGGCTTTTGGTTTCATTGACTTTAACTATAATTTTCATTAACTCCTATCTTTACTCCTTCCTTCAGCTATCTTGGCTATAACTGCTTTTTCTATTTTCTTTTTTTTTGTTAAAGTTACATTTAAGGTTATAATTTCCCCAAGTAGCAATATATAATGCTTTCTTTTTTTCTACACAGGTTTCAGTTTTCTTTCTGATGCCTGTTCAATCAATAAATCAAAATGTATTTTTATTTTTAACAAATCTTATTTTTAAATTAAATTTATTGGGGTGATATTGGTTAATAAAATGATATAGATTTCAATAATACATCATGTATATTGCATTGAGGGTTCACCACCCACAGTTTCCTTCCATCACGTTGTATTTGACCCCCTTATCTATCACCCTCCATGTCTTCTAGTAACCACTAAATGTTGTTTGTGTCCATGAATCCCTGTTTGTCTTGTTCATTTGTTGCCTTCAGTTTTATATCCCACATCTGAGTGGAATTATATGATTCTTAACTTTTTCTGTTGACTTAACTTCACTTAACATGATAATCTGAAGATCTATCCAATGTTGTCGCAAATGGCAGTATTTCATCTTAAGACCCAGTAATATTGCATTGTATTACATCTTTATCCAGTCATCGAGGGGCACTTTGCTTGTTTCCATGTCATGGCCACTATGAATACTGCTGTAATGAACATCGGGGTGCATATATCTTTATGGATAAGAGTTTTCAAATTTTTTGGGTAGATACCCAGAAGAGAGATTACTGGGTCATATGGTAACTCTAGTTTTAATTTTTTGAGGAACCTCCATACTGTTTTCTACAGTGGCTGTACCAATTGACATTCCCATCAGCAATGTATGAGGGTTCTTTTTTTTTCTTTTTTATAATCTCTCTGACACTTGTTATTACTTGTCCTTTTGATGATAGCCATTCTAACAGGCATAAGGTGGTATCTCATTGTGGTTTTGATTTGTATTTCCCTAATAGTAAAGTGAAGCATCTTCTTATATGTCTGTTGGCCGTTTGTATGTCTTCTTGGGAGAAGTGTTCAGGTCCTCTGCCCATTTTTTTATTGGATTGTTTGTTTTTGTTGTTGTTGAGTTGTATGAATTCTTTATATATTGTGGATATTAGCCTCTCATCGGAAGCATTATTTGCAAATATCTTCTCCCATTAAGTTGGTTGCCTCTTTTTCTTGTTCATGGTTTCTTTTGCTCTGCAGAAGTTTTTTAGTTTGACATAGTCCCATTGATTTATTTTTGCTCTTAACTTCCTTTGTCTTTCAGGTCAAATACATTAACAGCCTTTCTAAATCTAAGGTCTGTGAGTTTAGTACCTGTGTTTTCTTCTTTGCAATTTACTGTTTCAGTTCTTATATTTAGGTCTTTGGTCCATTTTGAGTTATTTTTGGTATATGGTGACAGCAGCCTAATTTCATTTTTTTGCATGTGGCTTTTCAATTTTCCCAGCACCATTTATTGAAGAGGCTTTTCTTTCTCCATTGTATGTTTTTGGCTCCTTTGTTGAAAATTATTTGCCCATATATGGGGGTTTATTTCTGGGCTCTCAAATCTGTTCCATTGGTCTGTGTGTCTGATTTTCTGCCAGTATCATGCTATTTTGATTATTGTCGCTTTGTAGTATAATCTGCAGTCAGGCAGAGTCATACCACCAGCCTTGTTTTTTTCTCTCAGGATGGCTTTGGCGATTCAGGGTCTTTTGTGCTTGCATACAAATCTGATGGTTTTTTGTTCTGTTTCTTTAAAAAAATGCCATTGGGATTGTTATGTGGATTGCATTAAATCTGTATGTGCTTTAGGTAATAAGGTCATTTTAATTATGTTGAACCTTCCAATCCATGAATACAGAGTATGTTTCCATTTGTGTGTGTTTTCTTCAATTTCTTTTAATAATGCCTTGTAGTTTTCAGTGTGTAGGTCCTTCACATGCTTTGTTAAGTTTATTGCTAGGTATTTTATTTCTTTTTGTTGCAATTGCAAAAGTAATAGTTTTTGTTTTTTTTTTTCCATTTTTCTGAAATTTCATTATTAGTGTATAGGAACACTGTGGATTTCTGTACATTGATTTTGTATCCTGAAACTTTACTGTATTTGTTTATTGTCTCTAGTAGTGTTCTTGTGAAGTCTTTAGGGTTTTCTAATATAATCATGTCATCTGCAAAAAGAGACAATTGACTTCTTTGTTCCCAATTTGGATGCCTTTTATTTCTTTCTCTCGCCTGGTTGCTCTAGCCAGGACTTCCAATACTGTATTGAATAATAGTGGTTATATCAGACCACCTTGTCTTGTTCCTGATCTTAAAAAGAAGTTTCTTAGGTTTTTACCATTGGATAGGATATTAGCAGAGGGATTGTCATAGATGACCTTTATTATGTTGAGATAGTTTCCTTCTATACTTATTTCCTTAAATGTTTTAATCATAAATTAATGTTGTATCTTGTCAAATGGTTTTTCTTCATCTACTGATGATCATGGTTTTTATTCTTTATTTCGTTTATGTGGCATATCACATTAATCAATTTGTGTATGTCAAATCATCCTTGTGACCTGCAATGAACCCCACTTGATCCTGATGCATAATCTTTTTAATGTATTGTTGTATTTGGTTTGCTAGTATTTTGTTTAGGATTTTTACATCTGTATTTATCAGGCATATTGGTTACTAGTTTTCTTTTTGTTATGTTAACCTTACCAGGTTTTGGTATCAAGGTAATGTTGGCCTCATAAAATGAGTTAGGAACTACTGCCTGTTGTGTAGTTTTTTTGGAAGAGTTTGAGAAGAATAGGTATTAAATCATCTTTGAATGTTTGATAGAATTTACTAGTGTAACCATCCTGGACTTTTACTTTTTGGAAGATTTTTGATTATTGTTTTAATTTCTTTACTATTTAGATTTTCCACTTTTTCGTGATTCAGTCTAGGAAGGCTGTATATAAATCTTATTCCATATGTATAGCAGTTATATAGAAAAGTTCACAGGTCTTAAGTATAGAGCTTATGAGCTTAAAGAATTAGAATCATGCACTGCTGAACGATTGGGGATTCCTTCTGAGAAATGCATTGTTAGGCAGTTTTGTCATCTTGAACATCATAGAGATACACAAATCTAGATAGTATGGCCTAATGCATACCTGGACTATATGGTTTAACCTGTTGTTCATAGGTTACAGTCCTGTACAGCATGTTACTGTAGAAAATAACATAAGATTAAATCAAGCTCAAGAGAAAATGATGCAATCAAGAGACTCTGTAAACATGAGATATGTGAGGCTGCTGACAGCCTAACAAGGCATAGTCTTTTAAAGCAAACTTTTTTTTAATAAGTAGAAAGAGTGCACTATAAATAGTGACAAAAAGTATAGCATATTAAATACATAAATCAGTAAAATAGTTGTTTAGTATCATTATCAAGTATTATATACTGCACATAATTGTACATGCTAAACTTTTATATGACTGGCAACACAATAAGTTTGTTTACACCAGCGTCACTACAAACCTATGAGTAATGCCTTGCACTATGACCTTATGATGGCTATGAGTAACTAGGTGATAGGAATTTTCCGGCTCCCTTATAATCCTGTGGGACCACCATCATATATGTGGTCTATCATTGACTGAAATGTTGTTATTTGGCACATGACTATATTACAAACTCAGTACCCTTATAACTCATATATAGGTCAAAACAAACATTACTAGCACTCTTGAAGCTTCCCTTGTGCCCCCTCACAATCCTTAATACCTCCCTGCTCATTACAATTAATCTGTGGCTTTAATAGGGAAGTTGATGTATGAAGTGACAGAAACCATCTAACCCTCAAAGCCTAAAATATTTACTGTCTGGCTGTGTAAAAGTAGTTTGGCAATCCCTAGATTAGTTTTTTAAATTTGTTAGTGTTGGTGTTATCTGTTTCCTGTTTAAAGTAAGTTTCCAACTCCAAGGTCATGTCATTTTAAAAATATTGTTTTGGCTTTCACATTTATGTGTGTTTTATTGGAATTGATGTTCACTTATGTACGAGGTTGACATCAGTTTAGTTTTTTCACATATAATTTATCTAGAATCATTCTTAGAACAATTTTTTCTCCTCTGTTTTGCAGCATGTTATATGTCATAATAAAGTATACGTCTATGTCTGGGTCTTTCTGTTCCATTGGTTTGTCTCTTCTTATACCAGTATCACATTTGACAAAAAGTATTTACGTTTAGTAGTATATACCCTTTATTTTTTTCTTCTTCAATGAGATCCTCGTTCTTCGTGGCCCTTTGCATTCCCATATGAATATTAGTATTGACAATTGTTACATAATTGTTAGTATTCACAAAATACTTGCTGGGATTTTCTTTGGGGTTGAGTCGAATCTATAAATAAGTTTGGGAAAAATTGCTATTTTTTTTGATATTGAATCTTCTAACGCATGAACATGCTGTATTTCCTAACATTTATGTAAGTTTTTAGTAATTGTTAAAGTTTTTTGTGTAGATTCTTGCACATCTGTTATTAGTTATTTTTATATGTTTAGTTTTTTTGTTAACATACATATATCTCAATTGCATTTTCTAATTACTTGATGCTGACATGTAAAATTATTTTTAGTATATTGATCTCATATCCAACAATTTTTCTGGACTAATATATTATGTCAGAAAATTCACCTATACATTATTTGGATTTTTCTATATATATATAAACAAATAATTTGGGAATAAAGACACTTATTTATATTTTCCAATTCTTAACCTTTTTTCTTTTATTGCATTGCTAGTTTCTTGTATATGTAATATTGGTTAGAAGCAAGAATAGGTTTCTTTGTCTTGATTCTGTTCTCAAAGAGAAAGCTTTTCTTTCAATATGTAATTTTTGCTGCATTTATTTTGTATAATCACATCAAGGATGTGCATTCTAGTCCTAGTTATCTAAAGTTTTTTTAATGAGTTTCTGTTAAAGTTTATCAAATGGTTTTCATCATCTATTGAGATCATTATATGATTCGTCTCCTTTATTTTCTTCATTGGTGAATTATATTAATTCAATTTCATATGTAAAACTAACTAGATACATATGTATTCTGAATGTCTTCTCCCACTGTGTGTGTTGTATTTTTATCCTCTTTATGTCTTTTGATAAGGGTAGGTTCTTAATATAGTATGATTAATATAATTTGTTTTCTGTTTTAAAAATCTTTGGTCATGAAGGTATTTCTTATAGCATTTTCTGAAATTTTTTATTGTTTTACTCTTCAGATTTAGATATATATCTATAATATATATAATGTTTATAATGAATTTCTGCTTATACTTAAGATAGCAATAAATATAATTAAACTAGCAGTATTTATTGAAATGATTATCTTTCTGTTACCTTTATCATAAATCAGGTGGTCATATATGTGTGGGTCTGTTTTTGAACTCTTCCCCATTCTGTGTATACTTTTGAAAATTCTTATGCCCATATCACACTATGTTTTAATTATGGTGTATTGATTAATTATACTTGATATATTTCTTCTGGCTTTATTTTTCTTCAAGATTGTTTTGTCTCTTCTTAGCCCTTTGCATTTTCACATATTTTAGAATTAGCCTGCCTAATATCCAAGAAAGTGTCTACCGGGATTTTGTTTGAGGTTGCTATGAATTTGTATATCAACATGGAGCAAATTAATATTTTTATAGTGTTGAACCTTCCTATCTAGGAACCTGTTATATCTCTCCATTTATTTAGGTCTTCTTTATTTTTCTTTATTATATTTTGTAATTTTCTTTGTAGAGATTTTCATATTGTTATGCTATTATTAATTGTACCATTAAAATATTTAATTTTCTGAAATTTATTATATTGAACTTGTATCTAATTTCTAAAATTTTTATTTTAGATACTTAATTTGGGTTTTCTTTGTATATGATTGTTTTGTCATAATACACTAAGAACTTTAGAAGAATATTGAATGAAATTGGAGATAGAAGACATCCTTATGTTGGTACTAGTTTTAAGTTGAACAATTTCCATATTTCACCATTAAATGTGATGTTTGCTGTAGGTGTTTGAAAAAGTCCTTTATCCCATTGAGGAAATTCCTTTTTATAGTTTGCCAAGAATATTTCTTATCTTGCTTTTCTGTATGAGATGATCATATCATCTCTTAGTTTTTAAAACTATTCATTCTCATTTTTATTTCCACCTTCAGAAAATACTTTCATGGTGTTCATAGCCCATTCTTTCTCTGTGAGCCTGTTGAAAAGTGATTTTCCCTCAGGTTGCATTCTTGTTAATTTCTCTCTTCTGTCTCTTAGTTCCTTGAGAGCTATCGGATTCATTCTTGATGACTTCAAACTCCACCAAATCATTAATTTATGTATGTATGTATGTATGTATGTATTTATTTATGTTATTGGAATGACATTGGTTAATAAAATTAAATAAGTTTTAAGTGTACAATTCAACAATGTTATATATATGTGTATGTGTGTATATATATACATATATATATGTGTATATATGTGTGCGTGTATTTAAATATATAAATACATATATACGTATATACATATATTGCATTGTGTGTTCACCACCCAAAGTTAAATTTCCTTCTGCCACCAAATATTAGACCCCTTTTATCCTTAACTACCTACCCTCTTCCCCTTCCCTCTGGTATTGTTATTAATGTCTACCAAATCTTTATTTTCATTTCTAGATCTACAGTATTGTGTTTCAAATTTATTATATCTAAGACCTATTTTACTAAAATAAAGTGTGCAGTTCTGTTTTCTCCTATTTTTCTGGCTGGCTTTGTGACTCCAGTATCTGTACAGCTGTTCATGCAAATCCCTGAGGAAGTATGATTAATATAATTAATCTAGTATCTGTACAGCTGTTCATGCAAATCCCTGCCCAGTGAATTGGTGACCAGTTCTATTGTTATCCCCTTTTATCAGTGCCCTATTTGCATCCCAATTTCTACTATATTAGTTCATGTAAGTGGTGGTGTTTTGTCTTTTTAGCTTTTTCTTCTCTTTTTAAAAAGAGTAGATTCTGTAAATAAAAACCTGGTAACAATTTCAGTATATGCTCAAATCTGTTCTTTTGCTCTCCTTTCTCTGCAACAGTTATCTAAAGGTAAAAGTGTGCATTCTAGATGATATCAAAAACTATCCAATTGGATATCTTCTCTTATATAGTCTACAGACATTTCAAGTACAATAGTTCCAAAATCTTTCCCTTTTCATTTTCTACACATCTTCATTATTGTCTCTGAATTGAAGTTAGAATCTAGAATATGTATTGCAGTGAAATAAAATATTAGGCCATCTCTCTACAATTTTAAGTCTAAATATAAAGAAAATTAAAAATTATAATGTATTGATAGTTTATTTATATAATTTATAAATATAAACTTCTATAGTGTTGGATTTTTTAAAAAAACTAATTTAATGCTTTAATAACAAGTAACATCTTACTATGCTTTGGAAGAGTTATACTGTAAATTTTTTTTGGAAATTGACAAAGAATGCTGAACTCTATATTAGAAGTCCTGAATTCTGTAAGATAGTGGGCCTTAGACACCTTTGGGCAATTCTCTTGGTTTTGTTGGGAAGTGTTTATCTCTGAGGTTTCTTTTGTAATAATTTGCATCTGTGAAATTGTTCACATGTATAAACTCATTTTGTCTTGGAGTCTGGTTTGGTTTTATCCATGGAACAGAGACACATTATCACTGATAAATGTTTCCTAAAATTTGGAGTAACATGTAGTTCAGGAAAAATCCTGCCTTCAAAAAGCTCTAAGCTATTTAAGGGACAGAAACATTTTAAATTTAGTTTACTGCTATATCCCCAGGATCAAAAAGAGTTAAAAAAGTTACTGGGACTTAGTAAATGTGATTGATTTTTTTTTTAAATGAAAACAATAAAAAGGAAAAGAAGTCATCTTTAAAGTAGATAATTTTCTCACAAAATTTTTTTAAATTTAATTTTTAGAAGCCAATGTATAATGAAAAATGTGTTATCAAGGTACTAAGGATTTCAAGCTGGAGTTCCATATGATGGGTGGATAATTTCCATATTTCAGCACACAGCAGGCAGGGAGGCAATAACTCATGCCACATACTTTTTAAAGTATAAGACCAATGCCAGGCTAAATGCTCGAGCTAGAGCTCTCTAGTTCAAACTGAAAATCTTCCCAAGTTGATTTCTCTTCTTAAATGTGTTCACTTAGTAAGATGTAGAGCTCTTTCTTTTCTTTTCTTTTTCTATTTTTTTTTTTTTTTGTTTCTAGCCACTAAGTATTCTAAGCAAATATGCCTCTAAATTCTGGCCTGGACCTCTGAACACCTAGAGGGCTTCATCCTTGGGCAGCAGCCGTACAATTATGGGTGCTCAGACTGCCCAAGTCATTCAGAAACCTTGATCGTCTTTGGATCACAGTTTCTTCTAGTCATCTCCAGAACTTCTTACTTCCTGGAGGATATAGTAAAACTTGATTGATGATTCCTCTAGGAAAGCACCAGTACCCCAAAACAACTTGCTTCCCAATATATCTGTAAAGCATCTACTTTCAAGTATAGTTTTCTGCAAATCAGTTCTACTAAACATTCTGAGAAAAAAAAATTTAGAGGGCAAGGTGGGTATAGTAGAGTATTATAATATGACTATAGTAGTAGTCATATTTCTGTAAATTAGAGAATTCTATACACTGAAGTCTTTTCCTCAAAATTAAAATATAGAGTAACATATTAGAGGCTTAGGATCATAGAGTGTTCACTTTATTTAAATGTGTGTATTTTTCTAACTTCTTTTCACCTAGCAAGAATTAGTCTCCCTAGGTTATATGCTGGGTAAATTCGCTCTAATTTGGTGGTTTTCAAACTGTTCCAGGGTCCCTTGTGAGGATTCTTCAAGACCTTTTCAAAAAATCTGAATTCGAAACTATATTTATACATATATACTCAGTTCACTATATTGTCTCACAAGTGTGCAGTGGAGTTTTCCAGAGGCTACATGATAGGTGATAATGTCCACCATTCTTTAAGGTGGAAAGTAATCACGTGCTTTGGAAACTATTGATCTGAAATTACCCTGCAATCCATTTCCTGAATATATCCATGGCCCCTTCTCTCATCGTAGCTCCAGGCTCTATTCTCAATTCTTCCTGTGCTGTTTGTCCTTTTGCCCATTTCCTGAGTGTGTTAGAGGCCTTTGCTTGTGCCATGGCCCTGTGCTCATGAAGAACACAGTATTACTCTTCATCCAACAGCTGTTCTTCAGTGAAACTTAAAATAGAACTAATTTTGCTCCTCATTTACATTAGTCTGTCTTGTGTGTACTTTCACTATAGCATTTCTAATTTATTACTGTATATGTTTTCTTACCAGATTATATGTTTTTTGAATACAAGATGTTGATTAATTTTAGTGCTTCCAAGAACTAACTAGAATAGTTCCAGGTACATTGTGGGGATTAATGCAATGGCAGAATATTTCTATTATGATTTCTCTTCTTTGTCCAGAATATAAAGCAAAATATTCTATATTCATTCAGATAATCTGTGAATGGTAATCATGGTAAAGATTAGTTCTCATATATCTTTTTCCATGTTACCTAATTTTGAACATTTCAGATTGAACAGAAATTTACATCAGTATCATTTAAGGATGTGACTGTGGGCTTCACTCAGGAGGAGTGGCAGCACCTGGACCCAACTCAGAGATCCTTGTATAGAGATGTGATGTTGGAGAACTACAGCAACCTTGTCTCAGTGGGTAAGGTCTTTTATTATGTAATTCTAAGTAGCATTTTAAAATTCTTTTAATTATGAAGCATACAGACACTCTAGAGTTTAATGATAGTTAATATTAGAATTCAGTGTTGATTGATCACTTTTGGGTACCAAGAATATATGTGTTTACCTCTCCAGTGAAATGTTCAGTGGCACCTTTATTGAGCAGCTCCAGAAGCTTCCTCCTCTTTCTGAGGCCATGGAGTCTAGGTTGCCTTGTCCAAGTCCTAAATTATTTTACTTTGTCAGGGTATTGTGTTACCAAACCAGAGGTGATCTTCAGACTGGAGCAAGGAGAGGAGCCATGGATATTGGAGAAAGAATTGCCAAGCCAGAGTTTCTCAGGTGAGTTAATGTGAACATCAGAGGATTTATTATTTTCCTGTGGTTAATCCACAGGTTGACCACTTTGAAATGTTTTCTCAAGAATATCTCTTTCAAGGTCCTAACCCTTGGATGTGATTGAGAATACTGATTATTGAAGCAAATTTCCAGGTATCATGCCCACAGAGAATGTCCTCCTTTTTGATTCACTTTTCGAACATTTACTATTCTTACATCTGCCAACAGTCCAATCTTTGCCCTTTTTATCTTTACTACTGTTTATCTTGATTATTGTATGTTTTCAAAGCAATTTCAGTTGCCCACATTACCTTCACTGCCCTTCCTTTCTGTTACTTTCAGACATTCTTTCATATACTCGGTTTTTGACTCATAATTTTTTTTTAAGTTTATTGGGGTAACATTGGTTAATATAATTATAATTTCAGGTGTTCATTATAATTTGACATCTATATATTCTATTGTGTGATTACCACCCAGAGTCCAGTTTCCTTCGGGTACCATATATTTGATCCCCTTTACCCACTTCACCCTCCCCAACTCCCCTATATTTGACCCCCTTTACCTGTCTACCTCTTCCCTCCTCCCCACCCCCTATCCTCTAATAAGCACTAGTCCCTTGTCCATGTCCCTGAGTCGCCTTTTGTACTGTTCATTTGTTACTTTTAGGTTTATATTCCAAATATAAGTGATATCATGTGATTTTCAACTTTTTTAGTCTGGCTTATTTTGTTTAGCATGATTATCTTGAGGTCCATCCAGGTTGTCGCAAATGACAGTATTTCATCTCTTTAATGGCTGAGTAATATTCCATTGTATATATATACCATAGCTACTTTAGCCAGTCATCTATCATAGGACACTTCAGTTGCTTTCATGTTCTGGCCACCGTGAATAGGGCTGCTATGAACATCGGTGTTCAAATATCTTTTCAGATATGGGTTTTCAAGTCTTTAGAGTAAATGCCCAGTAGAGGGATTGCTGGATCATATGGTAGTTCAATTCTTAGTTTTTTGAGGAACCTCCATACTGTTTTCCATAGTGGCTGTACCAATTTGCAGTACCACCGGCAGTGTATGAGGGTTCCTTTATCTCCACATCCTCTCCAACATTTGTTATTACTTATTCTGTTGATAACAGCAATTCTAACAGGTATGAGATGGAATATCTCATTGTGGTTTTGATTTGCATTTTTCTAATAGCTAGCAATGTTGAGCGTCTTTTCATATGTTTGTTGGCCATTTGTATGCCCTCCAGGGAGAAATGTCTCTTCAGATCCTCTGCCCCTTTTTTGATTGGATTGTTTTTTCTTTGTTGTTATTGAGTCATATGAGTTCTTTGTATATTTTGGTTATTAGGCTCTTATTGGAGGCATTGTTTGCAAATATATTTTCCCATTTGGATGGTTGTCTCTTTACCTTGGTGATGATTTCTTTTGCTGAACAGAAGCTTTTGAGTTTAATGTAGTCCCATTCATTTATTTTTGCTTTTACCTCCCTTGCCTGTGAGGTCAAATTCATAAAATCCTCTTTAAGTCCAAGGTCCTTGAGTTTAGTTCCTATGTTTTCTTTTTGCATGTGTCTTATTTACATTCAGGCTCTTAATCCATTTTGAGTTAATTTTGGTGTGTGGTGATAGACAACAGTCTAGTTTTATTCTTTTGAAGGTGGCTTTCCAGTTTTCCCAGCATCATTTATTGAAGAGGCTTTCCTTTCGCCACTGTATATTTTTGGCTTTTTTGTCAAAAATTATTTGCCCATATAAATATGGGTTTACTTCTGGACTCTCTATTCTGTTCCACTGGTCCATGTGACTGTTTTGCTGCCAATACCATGTCATTTTGATTACTGTCGCTTTGTAGTATAATTTGAAGTTGGGAGGAGTGATGTCTCCAGCCTCATTCTTTTTTCTCAGAATAGCTTTGGCAATTCGGGGTCTTTTGTGTTTCCATACAAATCTGATGATTTTTTGTTCTATTTTTTAAAAAAATGCTGATGAGATTTTGATGGAGATTGCATTAAATCCGTATAATGCTTTAGGTAATATGGTCATTTTAACTATGTTGATTCTTCCAATCCAAGAACACGGAATATCTTTCCATTTCTTTGTATCTTCTTCGATTTCTTTTAATAGGGTCTTGTAGTTTTCATTATATAGGTCCTTCACTTGTTTTGTTAGATTTATTGGTAGGTATTTTATTCTTTTTGTTGCAATTGCAAAAGGAATTATTTTTTCCACTTCTTTTTCTGACGCTTCATTATTAGAGTATAGGAACGCTATGGATTTTCGAGCATTGATTTTGTATCTAGAGACTTTACTGTATTTGCTTATTGTTTCTAGTAGTGTTCTTATGAAGTCTTTAGGATTTTCTATATAGAGAATCATGTCATCCGCAAATAGTGACAGTTTGACTTCTTCATTTCCTATGTGGATGCCTTTTATATCTTTCTCTTGTCTGATTGCACTCTCTAGGAGCTCCAACGTTATATTGAATGACAGTGGCAATAGTGCACAGCCTTGCCTTGTTCCTGATCTTAGAGGAAAGGTTTTTAGTTTTTCACCATTACGTGTAATGTTGGCTGAGGGTTTGTCATAGATGGCCTTTTTTATGTTAAGGTACTTTCCTTCTATACTGATTTTGTTAAGTGTTTTGATCATAAATCGGTGCTGTATCTCATCAAAGGCTTTTTCTGCATCTATTGATATGATCATATGATTCTTATTTTTTAATTTGTTTATATGGTGTATCACATTAATTGATTTGCGTGCGTTGAACCATTCCTGTGCCTCTGGGATGAAGCTCACTTGATCGTAGTGTATAGTCTTTTTAACATGTTCCTGTATTTGGTTCACTAGTATCTTACTTAGGATTTTTGCATCTGTGTTCATGAGAGATATTGGTCTGTAGTTTTCTTTTTTTGTGTTATCTTTACCAGGTTTTGGTATCAAGGTAATATTGGCCTCATAGAATGAGTTGGGAAGTATTGCCTCCTCTTTGATTTTTGGAAGAGTTTGTGGAGAAAGTCCAGGACTAGATGGCTTCACCAGTTAATTCTACCAAATCTTCTTCGAATGTTTGGTAGAATTAACTGGTGAAGCCATCTAGTCCTGGACTTTTCCTTTTTGTTAGGTTTTTTGATGATTGTTTCAATTTCCACACTGCCAATTGGTCTATTTAGATTCTCCAGTTCTTTTTGATTCAGTCTAGGAAGGTTGTATTTTTCTAAGTACTGGTCCATTTCTTCTAGGTTATTAAATTTGGTACTATATACTTTTTCATAGTATTCTTGCATGATCGTTTGTATTTCTGTGATTTCAGTCGTAATTTCCCCTCTTTCATCCCTGATTTTGTTTATTTGTGTCCTTTCTCTTTTTCCTTCAGTGAGTCTAGCCAGGGGTTTGTCAATTTTTAACCTTCTCAAAGAACCAGCTCCTTGTTGTATTATTTTTTTTTTAATTTTTGTTTTGAATTTCATTTATTTCTGCTCTAATTTTGATTATTTCTTTCCTTCTGCTAACTTTTGTCCTCATTTGTTCTCCTTTTTCTACTTTTTTAACATGAAGCATTAGGTTGTTTATTTGGGCTAGTTGTTGTTTTTTGGAAATAGGCCCGTAATGATATGAACTTTTCTCTTATTACTGCTTTTGCTATGTCTCAAAAGTTTTGATATGTTGTACTATCATTATCATTCGTTTCTACGTATGTCTTGATCTCTCTTCTTATTTCTTCCCTCACCCAGTTATTCTTCAGTAGCATGTTGTTTAATCTCCATATATTTGTGTTTCTTCCTGATTTCTTTTTGCTGTTGATCTCGAGTTTCAAAGTATTATGATCAGAGAATACAGTTGGTATGATTTTAACCCTCTTATATGTGTTGAGGCTATCTCTGTGTCCCAGTATGTGGTCGATTCTTGAGAGTGTTCCATGTGCACTAGAGAAGAATGTATAAGCAGCTGTTTTGGGATGGAAGGCTCTATAAATGTCAATTATGTCCAGTTGGTCTAATTTGTCATTTAAGGATGTTATTTCCTTATTGATTTTCTGTTTGGATGATCTCTCCATATCCAACAGTGGGATATTTAGGTCTTCTACTACTATAGTGTTTTGGTCTGTTTCTCCCTTTAGTTCTGTTAGTAATTTCTTTACATAATTCAGGGCTCCCTGATTAGGAGAATAAATATCAATGTCTTACGTCTTCTTGTTACATGATTCTTTTTATCATTATGAAGTGTCCCACAGTATCTTTCTTTCTAATTTTTATTTCGAAGTCTATTTCATCTGATATTAGTACCACTACTCCTGTCTTTCTCTAAATGCCATTTGCTTGAAATATCATTTTCCACTCTTTCACTTTGAATTTATATTTGTCTTTGGAGCTGACATGTGTCTCCTGGAGGTAGCATATGGTTGGGTTTTGTCTTTTGATCCATTCTGCAACTCTATGCCTTTTTACTGGTGAGTTAGTTCAATGCATTTACATTTAGAGTCATTATGAAAATATGAGGTCTTCTTATAGCCATTTTATCTTTTGCTTTCTGGTAACTCAGTGTTTCCATTGCTTCCTTGTCCTTGTGTTTCTGTTTTCTTTATTTTGGTTGGCTTTTGTGGGTTTTGCCTTTGGTCCTTCTTGTTTTATGTTATATACTTCAGTTCTGAATCTTTGGCGTGTGGTTACCATTATGAATATGTAAAGGATAGTTATATATACACAGTTGTCCATTTTCTTCTGTGCGTGGCTTATGTCCTTTCTCCTTTGCAAATTTGGATCGTTGAATTCTCTCCTTTTCAATCATTGTTACCTCAGTTTGTCCCTATGTATGCTGAATGTTCATTACTATCTTGCTATAGCAATTCTTTTATTATTTAAACTTATAATGCCTTATTCTTATGAAGGTTTGCACTCCTCTGCTTCTATTTGCCTGAGAGTTACTTTACTCCTATTTATGTATATTTTTTTGTTTTGTTATTTTGTTTTAGATGAGCTGGCACTTTTCAATATTTTCTGTAGTGTAGGCCTTGTAGCAGTAGTGGAGAAATCCCTCTATTTTTGTATGTCTGGAAAGGTCTTAATTTCTTCTTCATATCTAAAGGAGAGCTTAGCTGGATACATTATTCTAGGCTGGTCGTTCCTTTCACTTAATAGTTTAAATATTTGATTCCTTTCCTTTCTGGCTTGTAAGGTCTGCGCTGAGAAGTCCGATGATAATCTAATGGGTTTTCCTTTATATGTTACCGTTTTCTTCTCCTTATTTGCCCTGAGAATTCTCTTTGTCATTGATTTTTGATAACTTTAATACAATGTGTCTTGGTGAAGGTCTTTTTGGGTTGAGATAATTGGGTGTTCTGTTGACTTCTTGAATTCTAAGCTTCAGCTCATTTCTTAGCTTTGGGTAATTCTTGTCCACTATTTGTCTGAAAATGCTTTCAAGTCCCTGCTCCTTTTCCTTGCCTTTGGTAATGCCCATTATTCTTATGTTTCCTCTCCTGATGGTATCAGCTATTTCTTGAATTTCTCTTTCATTATTTTTCATCCTTCGGTTTCTTTCTTCTTCCTTTGATTTATTTCTAGATTTCTGTCTTCGATATCACTGATCCTTTCCTCTATTTGGTCGACCCTATTTCCCAAGCTTGCTATTTCTTTTTTTCAGCTTTTGCAGTGTGTTCTTCATCTCTAGAAGTTCTATTTGGTTCCTTTCAAGGGTTTATATCTCATTGTTCTGCTCATCTAGTTATTTTTCAATTCCTGAAATTGTTAATTTGAGTTGTTTTGCATCTCACTGAGTTTCAGAAGTACCATCCTGAATTCTCTGTCATTTAAGTCACATATTTCTATTTCTGTAAGCTTATTTTCTGGAGATTTTTCTTTTTATTTCTGAGATTCCTTGTCAACCTTGGTTGTTTATGGTGTTTAATGGATCATTTCTCTGCCTGGGCATTAATGGAAGTGTATTTTGTTGTTTTTCCAGAAAGAAGATTTATTATATAAAGATCTCTCTTTAGCTTGCTGCAAAGAAGGCACTTTTCTTTTGGTTTCCAGTAGGTAGCGTCTAAGCCTCTTGGATCTGTGCTTTATATAAAGCCTAAATGTCTTTTTTATTTTCTTGTAGATATTTAATCACACTGGCTATTCTCAGTTTCAGTCCCTGTCAGTGTTAGCAACAGTTTCGGTTGTTTTTGCTCAGATTCTCTTGGGGATCTGAGGTGATGTGTCTTGTAGTGTAGAGGGTGTGGGGCCCTCTGGGTTGGGAGTCAGCGGCTACGGCTCAGCCTCCATTTTGCAACTGAGGCCGGTTTCTCTGTGGTCCTGTCCTGCTTCTCTGCTTTCTGCCCTGATGACTGAGCCCTGTTGCCAGCTGCTAGAATTTCTGGCACTTCCAGGCAAGCTAATCATGGAATTCGACGCATCTTCACTCCTCTCCCTCCTCCTGCAAGGAGCTGTGGCAGCTGTGAGAGGCAGTTTCTGTATTTCTCCGAGTCCACCGCCCGACACCTGGTGTTCTGACCTATGGAGCTCTTATGCGGAGATCCCGCGTTCAGACATGCTAGTGTGCAGTTTGGGTGTTTTTGTTTTGTTTTAGATATTTAGCTTATTGTTGTTTCAAGGGGAGAGCTCTGAAGATGTCTGCCACTCTGCTGTTTCCAAGAGACTCCTTGACTCAAATAATTTTTGAGTATATACTATGTGCCAGTTATTTGTTAAGCGCTGAGACTATATTAATGAAAAATTAATGTTTGTTAATGAGTTCATACAGATAGTGCTAAAGGCCAACAGGGCCATGAAAAGATGTTCACCATCATTAATCATCAGGGAAATGCTAATTAAAACCACAGTGAGATAATATTATCTCACACCTGTCAGAATGGCTAGCTAGCATCAAGAAGACAAGAAGTAGCAGTTGTTGGCGAGGATGTGGATAAAATGGAATCCTTGTACACTGTTGGTAGGAATAGAAATTGGTACAGCCACTATGGAAAACAATGTGGAGGTTTCTCAAAAATTAAAAATAGATTTACTCTATGATTAGCAGTTCCACTCTGGGTATGAACCCAAAGGAAAGGAAAATGAGATACAGTAGAGTTACATGTACTACCATGTTCATTGCATTGTTCACAGTAGCCAGATATTTAAACTACCTAAGTGCCCATCAGTGGCTGAAATAAAGAAGATAATGGTATATATATATATATAGATATATATATATATATATATATATATATATATATATATATATATATATATAAAATTGAATATTATTCAACCATAAGGAATAAGAACATTCTGCCTTTATGACATGAATGGACTTTGAGCACATTGCACTGAGATAAGTCTGAGAGAAAGACAAATAATATATCGTATCACATATGTGGAATCTAAAAAAGACAAACTTGTAAAAACAGAGGGTAAAATGTTGGTTAACAGGTGATGGTGTGTGTAGGGATAGGGCAGTTTTTTAAGGGCACAAACTTGCAACAGGTAGTAAGTAAGTCCTAGAGATCTATATATAGTGAATATAGACAATGATATTTTATCATAATCAAATTTGCTAAGAGACTAGAACTTAATTATTCCACCCACTAAAAAGAAATGATGATTATTTGAATCACTAAACACAAACAGATATGTATATTAAATGTTCTGTGGAGGTAAAAACTGTAGAAGAAATTAAAGCAGGGTTAAATTGATTGACTGTAGAAGAAATTAAAGCAGGGTTAAATTGATTGAGTGTGCTAATTTAAGAAGAGTAGTTTAGGGAAAACTTTGAGATCACCATTAGAGTAAAAATTTGAATGAAATGATTGTATGAACCTGAGGATACTCCCTGTTTTCAGCAGGGGTAATAGCAACGGTTAAGCCCATGGGCAGGAATCTGCTTGGTGTTTTTGAAGTAGACAGGAGGAGGGGCAGGAAATGATGTCAGGCAGCTGTGACCCAAAAGACGAGAGTATCATAAGCCTTATCAAAAAATTTAATTTTATTCTTAATATATTGGTGGATTTTTGGCAAATGAGCAACACCTGATACATAGTTATGTAAGATCTTTCTCATCTCTATTGAGAAAATAATGAGAAGAGCATAAGAGCTCATTAGGGGACTGTTGAAGTTTTCCTTATGAGTGATTATGGTCACTTAGACAAAATTGGTTGCAGGATACAAATTTAATATACAAAAATCAATTGCTTTGTCAATATTGTACTTATGTCTTTTTATTGTTGAGTTATAAGAGTAAATGTTCTATATACCAACCCCTAATTAAGTATGTCATTTGCAGATGTTTTCTCTCATTTGTGGCTTTTCATTTCACAATCTTGGCTTCATGGTCTACAGCAAGAATTTTTTGTTTCATATAGGATAATTTATCTATTTTGTCATTTTTGTTTGTGGTATTGTATCTATCTCAAGGACATGAAGATTTACCCCTACATATTTTTTAAAGTGAAATAGCTCTTATATTTAGGTCTATGACCCATTTTTGTTTATGGTATCAGGAAAGGGTTTATTTTCATTGTTTTGCATGTAGACATCCAATTGTCTCAGTACAATTTGTTGAAAAGGCTGTTTTTTAACCATTGAATTGTCTTGTCACTTTACTGAAAATGAACTGAACATATTTATTTCTGGACTCTCAATTTCATTTCATAGATCTCTCTGTTTGTTCTTATGCCAGTTCCACAAGGTCCTGATTACTGTAGTGTTGTAGCAGATTTTTAAATTGGGAAGTCTGAATCTTCCAACTTTCTCCCTTTTTTTCAAGATTGATTTGATCACTTTCAGTTCCTTGAATTTTCACGTGAATATTTGGATCCACTTATTAGTTTCTGCAAAAAGGCAGCTGGGATTTAGTTAGGGATTGTGTTGAATTTTTATATCAATTTGGCAGTTATTGCCAAGTAAATAATTGAGTCTTCTGATTCTTGAGCATGTTTCCATTTATTTAGGTCATCTTTAATTTCTTTCAGCATTGTTTTGTAGTTTTCAGACTATAAGCTCTGAAATTACTTGGTTAAAATTACTCGTATTTTATTCTTTTTGATGCTATCGTTATTGGAATTATTATCCTAATTCATGGATTTTTCGTTGTTAGTATATGGAAATATAATTAATTTTTATATATTGGTCTTGTACCCTGTAACCTTTTGAACTCTTTTACTAGTTTTAATAGTGTTTGAGTGGTTTCTTTAAGTTCTCTGTTTAAAATCATATCACCTGCAAGTAGTTTTACATTTTTTTCACTTTGGATTTTTCTTTTTTTGGCTAGTATTTCCTGTATAAGTGGTTAGAGTACATTCTTGTCCTGTTCATGATCTTAGGCAGAAAGCATCCCATCTTTCACCTTTTACCATGTTGTTTGCTGTGACCTTTTCATAGATGTCTTTTTATCAGATTGAGGATGTTTATTCCTAGTTTGTTGATAGTTTCTATAAACAGGAAAGGGTGTAAATTTTGTCAAATACTTTTTCTTGCATGTATTTAGATGATCATTTGGTTATTGTCTGTTTTCTACTCATATGGTCTATTAATTGATTTTCAGATGATAATCCAATCTTGCATTATTGGGATAGATCCCACTTGGTCATGGTGTGTAATCTTTTTATATATTACCGGATAAAGTTTGCTAGTATGTTTTTGAGGATTTGTGCGTGTATAGTCATACGATGTAATCTTAGTTTTCTTAGATATTGATCTATAGTTTTCTTTCTCAAGTCTGATTTTGGTATCAGGGTAATATTGGGCTCATAAAATGAATTGGGAAGTGTACTTTTAATTTTGGAGAGGAGTTTTATAATAATTGATATTTATTATTTTAAAAATACTTGGTAAAATTCATCAGTGAAACCATCTAGACCTGGGCTTTTTTAATGGGAAATTTTAAAATGACTAATTTAGTGTTTTCACCTGTTTTAGGTTTCCTTCAGATTTATCAATTTTTTCTTGAGTCAGTTTCTGTAGGTTTTGTTATTCTAGGAATTTTTCCATTTTATCAGAGTTACTTAATATGTTGGCATACAGTTGTTCATAGCATTCCCTTATAATGATTTTTGTATTTGCACTGTACAAAATGTCCCTCTTTATCTACAGTCTCTTACGGATACTGAGTACGTGATGCATCTTTCTGTTTTTAAAAGTCATCCTGTTTGCGTCTTTGAATCTAAAGTGTCTCTGACAGACAGCACGTGTTTGGATTTTCACATTTTATACAACCTTGCTTTCAGTCTGAAGAATTTATTTTTTGTAAGGGTGGTCTGATAGCAGTGGATTCTAGGGATTTTTAGTTTCTCTTAGTTTTTTAATCTATAGTTTATTTATTTCATCTTCAGTTTTGAAAAAATAGTTCTGCTCTTTTGGTTGACGATGTTTTTTTTCCCCAGCACAATGAATATGTTATCTTACCTTTTGGACTGTATCGTTCTGATGGTAAGTCAGGTGTTAATCTTACTGAAGTTCTCTTGTATGTGATGAGTTATATTTCTCTTCGTGCTTAAGAAATCTCTGTCTTTGTTTACTCTGATGCATTTTGTCATAGATCTCTGTTTATCCCTCTTGGACTTTATCTTCTTGAATCATCAGATTAATATTTTCATAAAATTTATAAGATTTTTGCCATCATTTGTGAATATTTTTTGTGCTCCTTGCTCTTTCTTCTCTTCTTCTGGTACTCCTATTATTAACATGTTGGTGAAGTTAATGGTGTACATTCAGTTGAGGTGCAATTATGGTGTTCATTTATTTATTCATTTATTTGTTCAGTTTTCTTCATTGCTTATTATTTCTCTGTTCTTTATATTACATGATGTCTATTGATCTATCTTCAGTTATTTTTTTCTCCTATAAACTTCAATTTACTATTGAGCCTTTCTAATGAATTTTCATTGTATTTATTTTAATTTTCAAACTTAGAATTTTTATTACTGTTTTCTCTTTTTATTGATATTCTCTTTGTAATGAGGTGTCATCATACACCTTTACTTCCTTACTCATGGTTTCCTTTTGTCCATATTTATAGTAGCTTTTTTGAGGTCTGCTAAGTCCAGTGTCTGGACCCTCCCAAGAGAGATTTTCTATTGCTTGGTGTTTTTTCTGTAATTGTGAAAATTTCCTGTTTCTTAATATGTCTTGTAACTTTTTGTGGACAATGGACATTTTAGATAATATTTTCTCCCTACTCTGAACTGATTTCTTCTTGCCAGGGGTTATTGTTATTTTTTGCTTACTTATATGTTTAGTGACTTGGATGGACTATTTGAGTGAAGTTCTTTTCCCCCAGAGTGTGTTATCTCTGATGTTGCTGTTGGAGAGCTCTGTCTTAGGCATACATACAGTCCTTAGAATTTTGATAGTGGTAACAGGGTGCTCTTTGAAGGCCTATGTAATTGTTAATTTTATGTGTTAACTTGACTGGGCTAAGTGATGCCTAGATAACTGGCAAATCCTTATTTCTGGGTGTGTCAGAGGATGTTTCTGAAAGAGATTATCATTTGATTCAGAGGAAAGAGGTCTACCCTCACTAGTGTGGGTAGGCATCATCCAATCCATTGAGGGCCCAAAGAGAACAAAAAGGTGAAGGAAGAGCAAATTCTTTCTTCTTGAGCTGGGACATCCATTTCCTCCTGCTCTTGGACATTGGAGCTTCTGGTTCTTGGGCCTTGGGACTTTGAGACTTAACAACAGTCCCCTAGTTTTCAGGCCTTTGACCTTGACTTAGAGTTATATGATTGGCTCCCCTAGTTCTTAGACCTTTGGATTTGGACTGAATTACACTATGGGCTTTCCTAGTTTTCCAACCGGCAGATGTCAGATTGCAGGGCTCCGTGTGTGTGCGTGCGTGTGTGTGTGTGTGTGTGTGTGTGTGTGTGTGTGTGTGTATAGGTGTGTATAGATAGATAGATATATCTGTCTTATCTGTCATCTATTTACCTATCTAATTGGTTCTGTTTCTCTGGAGAACTTTGACTAATACAACCTTTTTGTCTCATCTCTCTGTGGTCTGCCTCTGTTGGTATCACACCCAACTTTTAGCCTCTACTAATTGTTGACTGATTGCTCTATTCTTTCCAACAACAAATTGGTTCAGTTAAATTTGAGGTTGCCCTTTGTGCTACTATTTTGGAAATCATCTCCTAGAAAACATAATTTAAGGAAGTTATTACTGTAGAAAATGTGTTTCTATGTGTGTATTTTCATGAATGTGTCTGGTAAACAGCAACAAATTTAATAGCTTGGTATATCTCTTCTTACTTGTCTCTTTCCATTATTCTTTCTGGTCTACTTGTAGTGAGTCTGTGGTTTAACTTATTGCTCTCACGGAATTATTAGCTTCTTCTTCATTGATTATTGCTGAAATTCCATTGTTTTCCAGGATGATCTTAGGCTTGAATTTACCCATACTCTTACAAATAAGGTGAATTTTCTTGAGCAGAACCTCAGAATTCTCTGTTCTCTGGCTTGCTTCTTTCTCTGAATAGGAGCTCTCCATCATTGCTCTGGAGCTGGGAGCTGGAATAGTGTTTTGCTTCTCTCAAGGTGATACTGTGCTTTATGTTCAGTAGGAAATGTGTGTATCTCTCTGTTTCTGATAGCTTGATGTAAATATAAAATATGTAGTACTTTTATTTAAAAAGTATAAAACTTAATTGAGAATTTTAAAGAAGTTTATATCTATGAATAAATGTATATTATTGATTCATTGGAAAGGCCAACGTCACAAGTCTCTTCCTAATTTTACATATAGATCCAATTAATTCTAATTAGAAAGTCTATAAGATTTTTTTTTGTGTTCGTTTTTGTTTTCAAGAAGTTGTTACACCTTAATAGTTAGAAGCCAGAAAATGATTGCAATATAAAGTAAGCCTGTGGTAATTAAGTCTCTTGGTTTGATTTAAGGAGAGCCCAGAAGGTGACCTCTCCATGTATGGGTATTTGATCTCTGGATAGATCTGGCACTGCAAATTACTGGCAAAAGATAGAAGAATTTTCTAAATTGTGCTTAATATATGAAACAGCTGTTACATGTATTGTTACTCTCTCTACTGAAATGTATGCTCCATGAAAGAAGAGATTTTGCCTATTTCTTTACTGCTGTATCTCTACTTCCTAAGACGATGCTTGACCCTTAGTAAGTACTCAAAATGTGATGAAAATAAGCCCCTTATAAATTAATACAAAAAACTCAGCCCAATTAAAAAATGGTGAAAAGGCAAGGTTACAAAGCTTTATTGGTAATAGAGAAATGCATATAACAAGACTAGAGTTAAAAACCACAATATACCTGTTTAAATGAAAATAATTAAGGAGTGTAACAATACCAAATATTGTTTATAATGTCAATTTCCAAAAAAAAAAAAAAAAAAAAATCCTAAGTCAAGGTCAAAGGCCTGAAAACTAGGGGACTGTTTTAAGTCTCAAAGTCCCAAGGCCCAAGAACCAGGAGCTCCAATGTCCAAGAACAGGAGGAAATGGATGTCCCAGCTCAAGAAGAAAGAATTTGCCCTTCCTTCACCTTTTTGTTCTTTTTATACAATGCCATGGCTAAACAACTTTAGAAAACAATCTATTATTACATAGTGAACATATACATTTCTTTTGATCTAGTTTTATACCTTATATCTTTGAGATACACTTTTATGTTCAACCTGTGATGAAGAACATATTGTTTTTGTTTTAAAGGTCTTTAACATGTCATTTTAAATATTTTAAAAGCACTGACAAATATTTTATAAAATATAATCAAAGAATATAGAGCAAAGACAAAAAATATAAGCCTCACTTTTTTATTAGCAGATTTAAACATAAAATTACACTTTAGTTTATATTAAAAAGTAGCCTTTTACACTCGGCCAAGAAGGAATAATAGGGACTGGATTTACCTTCCTGTCTGAAACAACCAAAATATTAGACAAAATATATGAAACAATGAATTTCAAGATTTAGTCATCAGCCAATATAGGACTGAAATTTCTTAGAGCCAGAAAACAAAGGACTTGAGCCCTATGATAGTCCTACCAAGTCAGTGATCCCTGAGAACCCTGCATTTTCAACTAAATTGAGGATAAATTGAC
Organism: Pteropus vampyrus; assembly: GCF_000151845.1. NCBI lineage: Eukaryota > Metazoa > Chordata > Mammalia > Chiroptera > Pteropodidae > Pteropus > Pteropus vampyrus. The sequence continues at coordinate 286,859 of NW_011889708.1, forward strand.
AGTCCAGGGAGATTAAGGCTACTTTGAGTTCACAGGACGAGAGGACTAGATAGGAGATAACTGCTCAGAGAGAAAATCTGGAGATCTGCACGGGTCCTCCTTGAGTATTCAGCAGAGTATTGATCAGCTCATATATATGAGGAAATTAAAGAACTTTTGAAAATAATTAGAACAGTATATACCACTCACACAGGGCCAGGAAAAGACCTGTTCCCACCAGCCAGAGTGGAAAACTCATAATTCACAGAGAATTGGATAGTATACTCAGAAAAGTCTTGCCTCAGTAGTGAGAAATAATACACCTTAAACTGAAACCTGCTCCACATTTGCCTACCAAATCATAAAAACAAGACCTAAAAGTATCAGACTGTTTCCAAGTGACTTAATGCATTGTAGAACAAAGCACAAAAATACAGGAATTCAGAAGTACTGAGCTTCCAATAAGGTAAAATTCACACATGCTTCCATCTGTTGAAAAAGTATAAAATATACAGACAAGTGGGAAAATCTGGCCTTGTTGAGAAGATTAATGAATAAATCAAAATAGACTCAGAATTGACATAGATGTTAAATTAGCCAACAAATTCATTAAAAATTATTATAATGGGATTCCATGTGTTTTAAAACTTAAATAGAAACATGAAAGATAAAACAACAGCCCAAATGAAAATTCAGTATAAAAAATTTGAAATCGAATTTCTACAAATGACAATTACAATGTTTGAGATGAAAAATAATTTAGGATAGGAATCAGTGGCAGATTAGATAATGCAGAAGAAAAAAGTAGTGGACTTAAACACATATTAAAGGAAGCCATACAAAATGAAGCAGAGATATAAAAGATTTTGGAAAAAACGAAAAGAGCACCTGTGAGCTATAGCAGTGGTCTCCAACTTTTTTGGCACCAGAGACTGGTTCTTCTATGAGAATCTAATGGCAGATCTGAGGTGGAGCTGAGGTGGTAATATTAGCACTGGGGAGAGGCTACAAATACAGATGAAGCTTCGCTTGCCTGCCACTTAACTCCAGCTGTGTGGCCCAGTTCCTAACAGGCCATGGACTGGTACCGGTCCATGGCCTGGGGGTTTGGGACCCCTGAGCTATAGGATAACTTTATGTAACCCAACATATATATTTGGAGTCCCTGAACAAAAGAGAACAGAGAACAGAAAACAATATTTAGAGAATTAATGGTTAAAATTTTCCAGGTGTGGTGAGAACTCACCTACCCAAGATGTTTTATAAGCCCCAAGCATATGAAACATGAAGAAAACTACTCCAACACATATATATCAAAATGCTCTAAACCACTGTTAAAATGGAAATCTTTAAAATAGCCAGTGACAAAATATAAGGGTGACAGCATTTCTCCTTAAATGTGGCAAGAGAGAATGTAGTGGAGCATTAACTTTAGAGTTTGGAAAACAAAAAAACTATCACCATAGAAAAAGATACTCAGCAAAAATAGCTGTCAGAAACAGTGAAAAAATCAGGAAGTTTTCAGTTATTTAAAAGATGAAAGAATTCGTAAACAGCGCATGTGCAGTTTAAGAAATGTTTTGATATCTGATGGCAATCTATATTTACCCAAAAGAATGAAGAACAGGAGATGATGACTATATGGATATGTATATAAGACATTTCTTTATTTCTTTATATTTAAGTCTCTACAAAAGATACTTACTTTACACAATAATAATAACAAATGTACTGTGACGTTTGTAACATCTAAGTAAAATGTATGACAATTACAGCCTAGGGGCCAGGAGGAGAGAAGTGAAAGTATAATAATGTAAAATTCTTATACTATGTGTAAAGTCATGTAGTATCGCTTAAACATATATTAATTAAAGGTGTAATATCATATTGGTAATTATAGAAAATGTAAATGATCTAAAACCCCATTTAAAAGACAGATATTGCCAGGTGAGATTAAAAAAAAAGGTAAAGTCCAGTTATATGCTGCCTATAAGAGAACATGTTAGATTCAGAGACTGAAATATGTTGGATACAAAAAGAATGGAAAAAGATACATTGTGGTAAAATTATTGAAAAGGCTGCAATGCTGTGTCAATATCAGATGAAATAGATTTCAGAGCCAGGAATGTTGCTAGTGAAAGATCTTTTCATATTGATAAAGATAACTTTTTGAAGAGGACTTAACAATCCTAGACTTTTATATTGCTAATATCAGTTTTCCAAAAAGTATTTGAAGGAAAAACTGATAGAATTTGAAGGAAAAATAGACCCACAATTACAGTCAGATATTTCAACATCCCTCTCCCAATAATTAATAGAAAATGAAAATAAGCAAAGATATAATGGACTTGAACAACACTAAATAACTAACTTGACCTAATTGACATTTGTAAAAAATACCCCTGCCCCCTACCCCAAGGACACAGATCAGTGTCCTCCCCCACACATAAACCAGGAACATTTACCATGGTAGATCACATTCTTGGACATACAAGCCTCAATAAGTTTAAAAGGATTCAAATCATATGAAGTGTTTTATCAACATACATGTATGAAATGTGTGTTGGATAAGAAGGAAAGTTTCAAATCAATGGCTCCAACTGCCTCTACCTTAACAATATAGAATAAAAGAGCAAACTAAGCCAATGGTAAGCAGAAGAAATGAAGTAATAAAGAACAAACTGGAAAACAGTATAATAGAAAACAGAAAAACAGTTAAGAAAATTAGCAAAACCAAAATCTGTCTCTTTGAGAAGATAAAATCGATAAACTAGATGAAACAAATTATTGATATCAAGAATAGGATTGGTGATATCACTAAGATTCTATGGATGTTACAAGTAAAACAAGGAAATATATTGTGCCTATAATATTATAAATTCAACAATTTATGTGAAATGGACAGTGACCTTCAAAGAAACAACTACCAAAGCTCACTCCAGAGGAAATATATAACCTTTTCACAAAGAAGGCCCCAGGTCAAGATGGCTTTATTAGTGAATTCTGTTAAACATGAAATACCAATTCTGTCAAAATCTTTCAGAAAATTCAAGAGGTGGGAATAATTCCTGTTTTATTTTCTGAGGCTAGCTTCACCTTAAGACCAAAACTAGATAAAGATGTTGTAAGAAAAGAAAGAAATGCAAAAACTCTATAAACAAAATTTTAGTAATTAAAAACCAAAATATGCAAAAAGGCTAATACATCATGACCAAGTGGAGTTAATCCCAGGAAGACTTTTTCAACGTTTGAAAAGCAATCAGTTTAATTTTCTGTATCAGAGTCACTGTGTTATCACCAGTACTGTGCTCTCAGAAGGAGACCTGTACTTGGTTTAATGCTCTGCTGTTGCCATCTTTAAATTCCTAACCATTTGTCTTTGAACTTGTGATTTGTATGTAAACATGTATATGAGCAGACTGTGTACATTGAATGGCAGTGTGCTTCCTCAGCAGTTGGTTTGGCTTCTTGGAACAGTCTGGTATTCTATAGTCCTGAGTGGGTGACCAAGACCCAGTTCCACATTGGTGGCAGAGAAGCAAAACCAAAGGTAGTAGTGCAGTGGTTGCAACCCAAAGAGAGAACCCAAGTGGAGGCTGACTTTCCTGTTTCTCCCTTGAACGTGTCCCTTTGGCATCTGCACAAAATATTAACTTTCTGGGTTGAATACTGGTACAGTTACCTCCGGCACTCAATAATTATAGTCAGTAAAGTATTACAAAATATAAACATACTCATGGACATAGTGTTAAAACATACTAGGTAGTTAACTAGAATTCTTCACAGTATACACTTTCTGGTCTTGAAAACTGCTGGAACATTACAAAGCAGAATCAACAGGCTTAGAAATGGAAATTAAATTTGATGGGAAAGAACATTATTTTCATACATAATTTTGGATGAACCAGTTATTAACAAGGAAGTCAATTTAGAAATTAATTTTTCTTTGTCTTTGAAGATATATCAGGTCCTCAAATAACGTCATTTTGTTCAGCATCGCTTTGTTACAATAGTGATGAGATGCCATAGAAACTTAACTCATGTTTATATAAATTAGCCAGTGGTAAAATTGGTCTTGTTACCCATTGTTTCATTTAAAGTCGCAGAACCTATGGATGATGTTCAGTGAAGATTTACTGTATAGGAATAGACTGCATAATAAGGTGTTTTGAGTTATATACAAATCATTAAGCCATTTTTGGTTTCTTGTACAGGTTATAGGAAATGTCAGAGGAAACATTGAAATGCTATTGTATAACAAATTTACATTTAAAATTGAATTCAGATTTTCACAAAACTATTTATGAAGTTAGTTTTAGAAAAATGTTCCTCAAGAATCTTTATCACTAGGTATACTAAATTTTAAATTTAAAAAAACTCTTAAGAGCTTCAGAAACAGTTGCAACAGCTGAAAGAACCTTCTCAAAATAAAAAATTATTTATCTTGCATTTGCCAAGAATAACTCACGTTACTTTCAATTATATCTATTGAAAATGAAGTCTCTAAAAGTATAAAGTTTGATGATTGACTAAATGAATTTACAGAAAGGAGTGCCAGAAAAATCTTATGAAAAATTAAATTATATGATTAACCAAGACATGGTATTAATAAAGTATTATTAATTATTGTATTATATACAATTATTATACCAAAAATGGTTTGCAATTTGTAAATTTATATGGTTACTCATTTATTAGTATTACATCTATTAAATTTCATAATAAAATTTTTAAGGAAAAAGGATAATTTTATCTTTATGCTTTTGTTTATGATTTTTAAGTGGCCCACATTTTCATTTTGCACTGGCCCTATCACTTATGTAGTCATCCCTGCACGGTATTTCCAAAAACAAAACAAAAACCTATATCTTAGTAGATACAGAAAAGGTATTTGACAAAATCCATCATCCATTCCTGATTAAAACTCTTAAATGAAGAGTTGAAGGGACTTTCTTTAATCTGATAAAAGACATCTATAAAAAACTGACTAATATTCTTAATTGTAACAAAACAAAACAAAACAATAGTTTCTTTCCAACATCAGGAACAAGACAAGGATGTCCACACATACTCAGTAATATAATCTAACTAGTGCAGTCAAGGGCTAAAAAGAAAGAAAAGGAGACCAGGGTGGAAAAGAAGTAGAACTTTATTTATTAAAAACATGATTATGTAGAAAATCCATTATGGCATGTACAAAAAAATGTCTAGACTATTGAGTGTACATTGGATAGAAATCAACATACAAAAATCAACTTTATTTCTATATACAAGTGATCAATTGGAAATTAAAAAATTTGAAAATATATGCAATAGCATCAAAAAATATTTTCTGCAGATATGTTTAACAAAAGATGTGACAGACCTCACTAAAAACTATAAACCACTGTAGAGAAAAATTGAAGACCTAAATAATAAATGGAGAGAGATACCCTGTTCATGTATCAGAATGCTCGATATATTAACATGTTTTTCTCTTTAAAAAGATTTATAGATTTAGAACAATCTCAACCTAGTTGCTGGGAGGCTTTTATAGAGTAATTGACTAGTTGATTCTAAACTTTATATGAAATATAAACGATCTAGAATAACTGAAACAATTTTGAAAAATAGAAGCTAAGTTGTAGGGGTAACGCTGCCAGATTTCAAGACTTACTATAAAGTTACAGTAAACAAGACAGAGTGAGTAGATCGGAATACAGAACCCAGAAATAAATCCATTCATATATGTTATGTCAAAACATCAAATTACATAGTTTAAACATATTTAGTTGGTTCAAAACTTATGCCTCACTGAAGCTATTTTGAGAGAGTTATGGAAATTTCTAAATGGTTCCTCTCAGTTTTTATATCCATCACGTATTTGTTACATGATGTAGACTCGCATACCCCAATTTTGAATAGCACTGCTTTAGAAACACTTCTTCAGATATTCACCAGGGATATATAGAAAAATTCACCTGTCTCGGTGTTATTCATAACAGAAAAACTGAATCAACCAGATTTTCCATCAAATAGAGGAATCAATTAGAAATTACAGTATATTCTTACAGTGGCCTTTTATATATATACATATACATATGTGTATATATCCATGTGCAACAATGTGGGCGAATTTTGGGCACAGTGGAAAAAGAAAGTAACAGAAATATACTTAACAGTAGTTTAATAAAATTCAGAACGTGGAAACTTTAGAGTTTTTATTAAACTCAATTTTATGATAGTTATACTTGTAAATTTGGAGTTTTTTGCAGTAAAGGGAGGGGATCTATGCAGCTGAAAAACATTTTCAAAGATATTCTTTGAATGGACCGTGTATGGATGATATAGTATTGGCACAGTTTTCTTAATGTGCTCATGACTTTATTCTTAGGAGATACATGCTGACATATTTGGAGTATTGGGTCATGATGTTTACATTTAACTCAAGTAGTTAATGGTTGAGAAGGCTTTATATAGAGAATGAGAAAGCAAGAGTAGCAAAATTTTAACAATTTATGAATCTAGATGAAAGGAATAGAGGTGCTTATTTTTCAGTTCAGGCAATCTCGATATTTTCTGTTTCTTATGTGGAAATTATTCTGTTTACATTTTCTGTCTCTACCAGGGTAAACTTTGATGTTATATATTTGTAGGAAATTATTTATTTCACTTTTGAATGTATTTGTATCAAGCTGTACAAAAAATCTTTTTCTTAGTTTTTTTCATGTTTTGTTTCAATGACTGTTCCTTCCTTCCTGTTTATTATTTTTATAGTTGAGATTTCTTTCCCTTGTTTTTATTAATTAGGTTAGCCAGTGATTTGCCTCCTTTATGATATTTTTCAAAGAACTAACATTTTTACTTAACAGTTTCTTCTGTTTTTCTGTTTCTGTTTTATTAACTTCTCACCTTTAAGAAAACCGTTTGGAGATAAAATCCATATATTTGAAGGAACCAACAGGAACCTGATCCATATATTTGAAGGAACCAACAGGAACCTGGGAAAACTGACTTAAAACAGCCCTCTCTAAGACATACTTTAATGAAACCACTAGATCTTAAAAATGAAGAAAAATGAATAAAAAGATTTTATTTTTATTATTTTAAATTTATTACTTGCTTTTGCCTTTTATTATTTCCTTCTTTGTGCTTTCTCTCTACTTTTACATTATTATAGTTAACCTTTGAACAGCGTGGTTTGGACCACTAGGGTCCACTTATACACAGGTTTTTTTCAATAAATACTGTAAATGTATTTTCTTCTCCTTATGATTTTCTTTTTATTCTTTTTTATTTGAGGTGAAATTGGTTAATAAAATTATATGTTTCAAGTGTACAATTTAATAATAGCTCATCTGTATTTTACATTGTGTGTTCATCCAAAGTCAAATCTTTCGTCACCATATATTTGACCCCCTTACCCTTATTTACTTCCCCACTCCCCACTTTCCCTCTGGTGAGCACTACACTGTTTTATGTCTATGAGTTTTTGTCTTTCTTGTTTGTTGGTTGGTTTCAGTTTTATATTCCACATATAAGTGAAATCATATGGTTCTCGACTTTTCTAACTTATTTCACTTAGCATGATAATCTCTTGATCCATCCATGTTGTTGCAAATGGCAGTATTTCATCTTTTCTTATGATTAATATTCCATTATGTTTATGTACCACATCTTCTTTATCCAATCATCTCTTGAAGGGCACTTCAGTTGTTTCCATGTCTTAAACACTACGAATAGTGCTGCAATGAACATTGAGGTGAATATATATCTTTATGAATAAATGTTTTCAAATTTCTTAGGTAGGTACCAGGAAGAGGGATTAGTGGGTCATATGGTGATGCTATTGTTAATTTTTTGAGGAACCTTCATACTGTTTTTCATAGTAGCTGTACCAGTTGACATTCCTACCAGTAGTATGTGAGGATTCTTTTTTCCTCTCATCCTCTCCAACACTTGTTATTACTTGTCCTATTGATGATAGCCATTCTAAGCAGGTGTGAGAACGTATCTCATTGTGGTTTTGATATGCATTTCTCTAATAGTTAGGTAAGTTGAGCATCCTTTCACATGTCTGTTGGTTGTTTGTATGTCTTGGGAGAAGTGTGATCAGGTCCTCTGCTCATTTTTTATTTGGATTGTTTGTTGTTGTACGAATTCTGTTAGCCTCATATTGGAGACATTGTTTGCAAATATCTTCCTCCATTCAGATGGTTGCCTCTTTATCCTGTTGATGGTTTCTTTTACTAGGCAGAAGATTTTTTTAGTTTGATATAGACCCATTCATTTATTTTTGCTTTTATTTTCCTTGCCTTTAAGGTCAAATTTATAAAATCCCCTCTAAATCCAAGATTCATGAATTTTAGTGCCTGTGTTTTCTTCTATGCAATTTATTGTTTCACATTTTACATCGGGGTCCTTAATCCATTTTGAGTTAATTTCAGTGTATGATGATAGATAGCCCTCTAGTTTCATTCTTTTGCATCATGTGACTTTCCAGTATTCCCAGCACCATTTATTAAAGAGGCTTTCTTTTCTCCATTGTATGTTTCTGACTCTTTTGTTGAAAATTATTTTCCCATATATACATGGGTTTATTTCTGGGCTCTCAGTTCTGTTCCATTGGTCTGCGTGTCTTTTTCTGCCAGTACCATGCTGTTTTGTTTATTATTGATTTGCAGTATAATTTCAAGTTAGGCAGAATGATATCTTTGGCCTTTTCTTTTTTCTTAGAATTGCTTTGGCTGTTTGTGCTTCCATACAAATCTGATGATTTTTTGTTCTATTTCTTTAAAAAAAAAAAATGCCATTAATGTTTGTTTTTTCTTGCTTCTCTTGAGTTCTGCTTCATGAAGGTGGTTTCATGTCTAGACACTCATAACTATTATTTTTCTATTCAAAGTTGTGGATTTTAGCATTGTAAATTGTTCCTTTTTCCTTCCTGATATCAAATGCTCCTCTGCTTTCTTATTGTTTCCCTTTGTCTTGAATAATATTGTCCATCTCTTTGCTGTTAGCCTCTTTGAATCTGTTTTAATATGTTTACCCTTTGCAGCATAGATTTGTGTTTTATCTATGATTGAAAATCATTTTTGTTTTAATTGGTGAGTTAAGCCTATTTACATTTATTGATCATCCTCATATTTAGTTTTAGTTCTGTCTTAGTGTTATGTAGGAAGCATATCACATTTACTGAATGTTTCTATTTGTTCTTTTTTGTAGTGAGGCAATTAGGAAATTTCGACGTTTTTCTTCTAGTAGTTACTTTTATATTAATATCTTGTATACTGGCCTAGTTGCCCTTTTCTTACTTAAGCCTCTATTTGATTTTTAAACTTTTAGTGACATCCTTTAGAGTCTGTTATTTATGTGGCTGTCTCTGAGCTTCTTTTTCTTCTGTTTCTAAAGCTTTTTTAGTTGTAGTGTTTCTGTTTCACTAGAACATGTAACATTTATATATTACTTTCTATTCTTATATTCATCTTTTTTTTTTTTTTTGGTCATAGACCTACATCTGCAATTAAGTGTATCTACTTCTTAGTTCTTTTCTTTTTTTTTTTTTTTTGCCAGTGTTTCCTATCAAATCTTGATTGCTTGAAGTTTGTCCTCTGTTAGGTTTCATGATTACAGTATTACCTAAGTTGTTGAATATCTAAATTGGATTGCCTTTTTCTGTTGCTTCAGCAGTGTAAAGGTAATGTGGCTGAATATAAACCTTTGACTCCCATTTTCTTCTCTTTAAAATGGTACTCCACTGAGTCTTGCTTTGTTTTACATAGTAGATTGCCAAACCTATGTGTTTGTTGAGATTTAGCATTTTTGCCCAGAGGGCTTTTTCTTCATTTTTCAGATCTAGTCAATATATTAAGGTATATCTTAGAGACAACTATTCCTAGTCAGGTTACCCAGGTTCATGGTGGTCCTTTTGAATATTTTGATCAGGTCTTTTATTTCTGGACAATTTTCTTAGATTATGGTCTGAATATTAGATTTATTCCATTATTTTCTTTTTTTCTGTTTAGAGACTACAATGATATACATATATACAGTTTTATTTTTGAATTTTTGTTTTAATTTGCAGACTACTTTCTTTATTCAGAACTTTCTTTGTGACCAAATTTTCTTTCTTTAGTCTTCTATTTCTTTTCTGCTTTCATGCCCCTCTTAATGCTATTTATTAAAATTTATCTTTGGGTTCTCTGTTGCTCTGCTTAGGCTGCTATAACAAAATACTTCAGACTGGGTGGCTTAAACAACAGATTTTTATTGTCTCACAGTTCTGGAGACTGCAAGTCCAAAATGAAGGTGTTAGCAGGGTTGGTTTCTGGTGAGGTTTTTTTCCTCAGCCTGCAGATAGCACCTTCTCTCTGTGTCCTCATATAGCCTTTTATCTGTACTTTTATGGAGAGCAAGCAAGCTCTGGTGTCTCCTCCTCTTCTAATAAGGACACTATTTTCAGTAGATTAGTATTCCACACTTAAGACCTCATATAACCTTAATTACCTCCTTAAAAAAACGCCCTGTCTTCAGATACCATCACATTGGAGATTAGAGCTTCAACATATGAATTTGTAGGGGACACAATTTAGTCCATAGCAGAGTCCTTATAATTTAAATCCTATTTTCTAAGATCATTTTGTTTGTTTATACAGTTTTATTCATCACTTTGATCCTCCTTTGCCTCCTTAATGTCTGTCTACTACAAGTAATCTCCCCGCCGCCCCCCCCCTTTTATTTGGTTTTCCTGATAGATGAACTCATTCATCAGAACTGAAATATCATATCAGTATTTTCCCACTCACAGTGGAACTTTCTCATTCTGGGAGCAATTTTATTTGTAGTTAACCATCTCTGTCTCTTGTTTTACGTGTAGTTGCCACAGTCTACAGCTTTTCTCATAGATGTGGGCTCTATATCAGTGTCTTCTACATTTGAGTATTTCCTTACATAATGGTGATTTGTGGTTAGTAGTATTCTGTATCTCCTAATTATGCTAAAGTCATGGATTACTATAGGTAATTTTATTGCTCTCCTTATATTGATTCTTAGGATTTTTTTTAGAAAATACATGGGGAGATTCAGATTTAAGCCATTGCTTTTATTCTTCAGACATTGGAAAGCAAATATGTATGTTCTAATAGCCAGTTTCCTCTCCCTTTTTCCACTATACTTTTTGTTTCTTGTTTTTTTTCTTCTTCACCTGAAACTCAAGAAATAGAAGAAATATGTTCTTGCAGTTATTTTACTCCCTGGAGGCTGGAAAAGACATCAAAGTCAACTACACCATAGGGCATTTTTATATAGGGTTCATTCCATAAGAAATGTGTTTATATGGTAACATTAATTTTTCTTATTTCTAGAAGTCTGGAAAACTGATTATGTGAAGGAGAGGAGCCAAGAATACCGGTCTCCACATGTGTGGGAGGTTGTATTCATGAATAATAAAATGCGGAGTAAAGAACAAGGTAATGTAATAGGAATACCATTTAACTTGGAGACAAATTTTTTTCCTCCCAGAAAAATGCTCTGCCAGTGTGACTCATGTAGAATGAGTTTCAACTATATTTCAGAATTGATTATCAATAAGAAAAACTATTTAGGGAAAAAGACTGATAAATTTAATGCCTGTGGAAAATTGCTACTCAATACTATACATGAGACAACTCATACTAGAGAGAAAAATGAATTTTTTGAAAGTGGGAAAACTTATAGTCATAATGAGGACCCTCTTCAACATGAGAAGATTCAAACTTTAGAGCAACATTTCGAATACAACATGGATCAAGAAACCTTCCTTGAAAAGAGTGAGAGAACAGAAGGGAATGATTGTGACTATAATGAATTCGGGAGAACATCCTGTGACAACTCATTCTTCTTGTTCAATCAAAGAACACCATCAAAGGAAAATCACTATGAATTTTGTGTTTGTGGGAAATCCTTATCTGTGAATTCTAATCTTTTGAAGCATTATGGGGCATCCGTGAAGCACTATGAATGTAATGAAAATGGGAGTAATTTCAGGAGGAAAATATGCCTCTCACAACTTCAGAAATCTCTTAAAGGAGAGAAACACTTTGAATGTAATGAATGTGGGAAAACTTTCTGGGAGAAATCACACCTCACTCGCCATCAGAGGATACACACAGGAAAGAAATGCTTTCAATGTAATGACTGTGGAAAAATGTTTTGGGAGAAGTCTGATCTCACTAAGCATCAGAGATCACACACAGGAGAGAAACCCTATGAATGCAATGAGTGTGGGAAAGCTTTCAGTCACAAGTCAGCTCTCACATTACACCAGAGGACACATACAGGGGAGAAACCTTATCAATGTAATGCATGTGGGAAAACTTTTTACCAGAAGTCGGACCTCACTAAACATCAGAGAACACACACAGGGCTGAAACCCTATGAATGTTTTGAATGTGGGAAGTCCTTCTGCATGAATTCACACCTGAGAGTACACCGGAGAACTCATACAGGCGAGAAACCCTTTGAATGTCCTGAGTGTGGGAAATCTTTCTGTCAGAAGTCACATCTTACACAACATCAAAGAACTCATATAGGGGATAAACCCTATGAATGTGATGCATGTGGCAAAACTTTCTACTACAAATCTGTACTCACCAGGCATCAGATAATTCATTCAGGGTTGAAACCTTATGAGTGTTACAAATGTGGGAAAACCTTCTGCTTAAAGTCTGACCTCACAGTACATCAGAGAACTCACACAGGGGAGAAACCTTTTGCATGTCCTCAGTGTGGTAAATTCTTCAGCCATAAGTCCACTCTCTCTCAACATTATAGAGCACATACAGGGGAGAAGCCCTATGAATGTCAGGAATGTGGGAAAATCTTCTATAATAAATCATGCCTAACTAAACATCATAGAACACATACAGGAGAAAAACCCTATGAATGCAATGAATGTGGTAAAACCTTCTGCCAGAAGTCACAGCTCACCCAGCACCACAGAATTCACATAGGGGTGAAACCACATAAATGTAATGAATGTGGAAAGGCTTTTTGTCATAAATCAGCTCTAATTGTACATCAGAGAACTCATACAGAAGAGAAGCCTTATAAATGTAATGAATGTGGAAAATCTTTCTGTGTGAAGTCAGGACTTATTTTACATCAGAGAAAGCACACAGGGGAGAAACCCTATGAATGTAACGAATGTGGGAAATCTTTCAGTCATAAATCATCCCTCACAGTCCATCACAGGGTTCACACAGGAGATAAATCTTGTCAATGTAATGAATGTGGGAAAATTTTTTACCGTAAATCAGACCTTGCTAAACATCAGCGAGCACACACAGGGGAGAAGCCTTATGAATGTAACACATGTGGAAGAACCTTCTCTCAGAAGTCAAACCTCATTGTACATCAGAGAACACACACTGGAGAAAAATCTTATGATTAAAGTGAATATTAGAAATGTTGAGTCACAGTTCAGCACCTACCAGACTTCAAAGAATTCACACTCTGGAGAAAACTTTTTTGACATCCTGAATGTTCAGTAACCATCCACAAACTGGCCTTGTTTTATTCCAAAGTAACGATATGGATCAAACTCATAATCTGCAACAAATATCAGATAGTTTTGTTAAGAACTAATATTCCATTGAATGTCAAGTAACTAATACTGGTGTAAAACTGTACAGAATTTTTGATTTTGTAAAATTTCTTAGCAAAAATACAAAATAGCTTGTGTCAGATTTTATATTAAAGCAAAGTTCAAAAATTTTCTTTAGAAGTAATGTATTATTTAAAGTTGTGTTTTGGTTCTGATGCCATAATCTTTAGGAAACATAACAAATTATAATTTATAGATGTATATTGTGCAATGTAAAGCTTTAAAACAAAACAAAAATAAATTGCAAAATGAAGAAATAGAATCACAAGAAGCTGCATTAATAATACATGGAATTCTCATGTGCCCTTCACCAAGCTTCCTCTAATGATTATATATTACCTAGTTGTATATATTCAAGTATAAGAAATTGATGATAGCCTACTGCTATGTCAGATACTGATCATATTCAGATTTCAGCAGTTTTTACATACACTCTGGGTATAGTTCTGTGAAATTTTATCCCTTATAGATTTGAATAATCATTAGCATAATCAGGTTACGAAATCATAAAGGAATTTGGAATTTGTATCTCATCAGGTTTACAGAGGAATCAAGATTTCACCACAAGTCGTTCCCTTGTGTTAATAGTCATACCTTTTCTGCAACTCTAATCTTGACAACCATTTGAATATGAAGCTTTCTAAAAGCAGAAATAAGTTGAATAATCAGGGCAAAAGCATTAAATGCATATGTCAAGCATCCCCTAAGATCACAGGATTTATGTCTATATAAGTGGTACATTACATAAACTGTTTCATATGCATAATGGAACAATGTAATTGTGAATAGGAAATAATCTTGATTTAGTAGTAGTTATTTCAGGACTATTCCCCTATGTGTGTAGGGCCTGGAGCAATAGTTTGAAATGAAGACCACAAAGCTAATATCAATCACTTAAAAGTTATAAATGAAAAATAATAAACTCTGTATGGGGAGTTCTAGGCCCTAGTCCCATTGCCTCCTTTCTCTTCTCATCCATGGTTCATCCCAAGCCATGGGATGTCTTGAGTGTACATATGTGAATACTCTAGCTCTTAGCCTAAATTTTGTCCAAACTCCCTGTAAGCAGCTGCCCTTCATGACAGTGCCCAGGAAAGAAGCCATAGACAACGAGATGATACTCAGGGGTGTAAGTTGGGCTGTAAATTCAGGGTCTGATGTGTCCAGAGGGATGTCTGGACCCTTAGAGACTATGACTATATGAGGAGGAGTGAGCCTGGAGCAAGAGCAGAGTAGTGGTAGAGAGGGGCTTTTATTGACAGTGTAAAGTTGGTATAGTTAATTACATGGTTTACTTGAATAATTAGATTACACAAGTAATCTAAGATTATACTGTTTAGTGATCTTTGATTATATAGTCTAAGCTTCCATTTTAGGAAACCAGAGAAAGAAGAGCAAATTAAATCTAAAGTAAGCAAAACAACAACAAGAACCAGTAAGGGTTAAAGTGGAAATCAGTGAAATTGAAAATGAAACCAATTGAGAAAATCAATAAAAGTAAAAGGTGGGTCTTTCAAAATCAATAAAATTGATAAACCTCTAACTAGGTTAACTAATAAAAAGAGAAGACAGTTGTTAATATCAGAAACAAAAGAGGTGTCTTAACTACTAATCCCATGGACATAAAAAGGATTGTAAAGGGATATGATGGACCACTCACTTATGCCTACAAATTTTATAACCTAGAGGAAATGGACCAATCCTTTGAAAGACACAATCTGTCAAAAGTAGTAGAAGGACCAGTCGGAATAGACATGTAGCTGATAAAGAAGTCGAGTCAATACTTATTCTTCCAAATCAGAAAGTATCGGGCCCAGATGGGTTCACTGGTGAATTCTACCAAATGTTTAAGGATGAAATGATACCAATTTGCTACAGTCTGCTCCAGAAAGTAAAAGCATAGGGAATACATCCTAATTCATTCTGCGAGGCCAGCATTACCCTAATGCAGGCAAAGATATTACAAAAAGCTACAGACTAATATTTCTTATGAACATAGATGTAGAAGTCACCAACAAAATATTAGCTAATTGAATCCAAAAGGTATAAAAGAATTATACATCATAACCAAATGAGATTTATTCCAGGCATGCAAGACTGGTTCAACATTTGATAATTAATGTAACACTTCACATCAACAGGCTAAAGAAGAAATATCATATGATCATGTTAATAGATATGGAAAAGCATTTCACAAAATTTTAGCACTCATTCATGATAAAAAACTAGGAATGCAGGGGGACTTCCTTGGTGATGAACATATACAAAAAAATCTTCAGGTAACATTATTATGCTTAATGATAAGATACAAATGCTTTCCAAGTAAGATAGGTAGCAAGACAGGTCTCTCACCACTTCTTTGGAAGTCTAGCTAATGCAAGCAAGGCAAGTAAAGGAAATAACAGGTGCACAGATGTAGAAGGAAGAGAGAAAAGTGTGTTCACAGATAACATGATTGTCTATGTAGAAAATTTTAAAGAATCAATGACAAAATCTTGATACTAGTAAGCAGTTGTAGCAGGGTTACAGGAAATGATGCTTAGATGGTTGATAAAAAAAAAAGAATTGAGCTATGAAACAACAAAAGACGTGGAAGAAGCTTAGATGCATATTGTTAAATGTAAGCAGCCAATGTGAAAAGCCTTTATACTGTATAATTCCATTGATAATGCATTCTGATAAAGGTAAAATCATGGACACAGTAAAAAGATCAGTGGTTGCTGTGGCTTATGGAGGGTAGGGCAGCAGGGATGAATAGGTGGATTACAGAGGAGTTTGAGAGTTATCCTGTAAGATACTCTAGTGGTGGATACATGCCATTATTTGTTAGGACTCATAGACTAAAACACAAAGGTAAACACTAAATTACAAACTTTAGTAATAATGTATTAATATTGGCTCATCAGTTTTAAGAAATGTCCCATGTAATACAAGATAATGGAAACGGCGGGGTGGGGGAAGTTGAGGTGAAAAGGTATATAGGAACTCTGTACCATCTTAACTTTTTTGTAACCCTAAAACTACTCTAAAAAATAAAGTGTATTAAGTAAACAGACCCTGTCTACATATGGCAATATGCATGATTCTCTAAGGATATTTTCCTATATAACTACCAAACTTAAAACTCACCCGCTAACTATATTTTTTGGTTATTCAAAGGCATGTCAGAATAACTTAAATTTTTGCCACTGTAAGAATTTTAAAAATATGAAATGTAATACATTTTCAGAGAATTGGAAGAATGCATTAATGAGATTGAAAAAGAAAGGGGAAGAGAGAGAAGCATGATGGCGTGAGGGATGTCCCCAGATCTCTCCCCTTGAAATATCAATAAGCTGAATATCTAAAACTCAACAAATAACACCCAGCCTTCACACAAGCAAGTCTGAGTGAGTCATCTGCTTGCAAGGGCTTCCAAAGGTCGAATCATGAGAGTCTGGGAGTAGATTGGGAGGAGCAAAGAAGCTACCATATGCAGCTGGAACTCGCTGCAGGAGGAGGGAGAGGGGAGAGTTTGCAGCCTATTCCGAACAGCTCTGCCTGAGGGGTCAGCAAATTCCACACAGTGGAGCCCAGGGGTCAGGGCAGAAATCAAAGCAAGAACTAAGTGCAGGGGTCAACAGTTGGGTCGTAGCAGCTGCTGTTGTAAAGCAGGAGGCTGAGACATGGAGCCTAGCAGCAACCCCCACCCACTAACTCAGAGCATGCCTTCCCCTGACTCCAGATCCTCCCATACCTAGCATGGTGGAGCCCCAGGGAAATTTGTGCAACTGGTACTGAAAAACAAACAAACAAACAAAAACCATGGCTGGTGTTATAAATATGTGCTGAGACTGAGGACAACCCATAGTGGATTGAAGCATTATTTGCCTCAGAGATCCAAGAGTCTTGGATGCTACCTACTGAAAATCAAAGAAAAAACCCTTCTTAAGCTAAAGAGAGATGTCTGTACGATAAATCTTTTTTTTGGGGGGGGGGCAGGGTGGAGGGGGTGAAGCAGAGTACACTTTGATTAATGCCCAGGCAGAAAAATAGTTCATCAAACACCATGAATAACCAAGGTAACAAGGGAGAAGGCAGCTCAAAATGAAAGAGAAAATTCTCCAGAAAACAAGCTTTAAGACATAGACACGTGCAATTTAAATAACAGAGAATTCAGGATAACATTCCTGGAAAAACTCAATGAGATGCAGGACAAATCTGATTGACAATTTTGAAGAATGAGAATCAATATTGACCAATAAAATGAGTATTTTAGTAAGGAGATTGAAACATTGAAAAAGAACCAAATAGTACTTCTGGAGCTAGAGAACACATTAAAAAAGATGAAGAATGAAATGCCAGGCTTGGGAAACAGAGCTGACCAGATGGCGGAAAGAGTCAGTGTCATCGAAGACAGAAGTCTAGAAATTAATCAGAAGAAGAGAGTCCTGAGAATGGAAAAAACAAAAAAACAAGAGCTATAGAACTATCTGACACCATCAGGAAAAGCAACATAAGAATAATGGGTATACCAGAAGGAGAAGGGAACAGAGAGCATATTCAGACAAATTGATGAGAATTTCCTAAATCTAAGGAATGAGCTGGAGCTTTGAATTCAATTTTCTCAACCTAAAAAGGCCTTCTGCAAGGCACATTATATTAAAATTGTCAAAAATTAATGACCAAGAGTTTTCAAGGTATCCAGGGAAAAAAAGACCTATAAAGGAAAATTGATTAGACTACTTTTGGACCTCTCAGCACAAACCTTACAAGCAAGAAAGGAGTGGAACAAAATATTAAAACTATTAAGTGGAAAGAATTAACCAGCCAAGAATAATGTATCCAGCAAAGCTCTTCTTTAGATCTGAAGGAGAAATAAAGAGCTTTCCATTCATACAGAGCTAGGGGATTCTCCACCACAAGGCCCGCATTACAGGAAATAATGAATGGAGTCAGCCCCCTTGAAAATGGCAAAACAGTACATAACTGAGTAAGGCGACTAGCAGGCAAACAGAATCAGAGTAGTACAACTCTTATCAAGAACAGGTTATTTTAAGCTTAAACAATAAGAATTGCTATTACAAGATAGTAATGAATATCCAGCATACATTAGGTAAAAGGAGAGGAATTAAAGATCTAAATTTGCAAAGGAGAATGGAGATAAAGCACATGCAGAATAAAATATCCTTTACATATTCTTAATGGTAACCACATGCCAAAGATCCAAAACTGAGATACCTAACATAAAACAAGAAGGATCAGAGGGAAAATCCACAAAGCCCCACCAAATTAAAATAACAGAAATGCAAGGACAAGTAAACAATGGAAACACCAAGCTAACAGAAAACTAAAGATGAAATAGCTATAGGAAAACCTCATATTTCAGTAATCACACTAAATGTAAATGGACTGAAGTCACCAATAAAAAGACAGAGTTGCAGATTGGATCATAAAACAAAACCCAAGTATATGCTGCCTTCATGAGACACATTTCAACTACAAGGATATAGGCTCAAAGTGAAAGGGTGGAAAATTATAGTCCAAGCAAATGGCATCCAGAGAGAAGCAGGTGTAGCTGTACTTATATTGGGTGAAATAGACTTCAAGACAAAAAAAAAAAAAAAAAAAAAGGATACTTGCAAACACTTCATAATGATAAAGGGAACCATCCATCAAGAAGACATAACATTAATATTTATGCTTCCAATTAGGCAAGCCCTAAAATATATAAAACAATTACTAACAGAACTAAAGGGAGAAACTGACCCAAACACTATCATAGTAGAGTACCTGTATATGCCACTATCAGATATGGATAGATCATCTAAACAGAGAACCAATAAAGAAGTAACATCCTTAAAGGATACGTTAGACCAGTTGGACAGAATTGACATTTATAGAGCCGTTTACTCCTAAACAGCTGCTTATACATTCTTCTCTAGTGCACATGGAACATTCTGAAGGGTAGATCACATTATGGGATACAAAACTAGCCTCAACAAATACAAGATGATTGAAATCATACCAATCATATTCTCTCATTATAATGCTTTGAAGCTGGAGATTAATTGTAAAAAGAAAGTGGGAAAAACTACAAATAACATGGAAGTTAAACAACATGCTACTGAAGAAAACCTGGGTCATAGAAGAAATAAAAAGATCAAGAGATACATAGAAACAAGTGAGAATGAAAGTATAATGTATCAAAACTTTTGGTTTAATACAAACCAAAAGCGGTAATGAAAGGAAAGTTTATATCATTACAGGCCTATCGCAAAAATCAAGAATGAGCCCAAATAACTTACCCACTTAAAACACTAGAAAAAGAACAAATGAAGCTTAAAGTTAGTGCAAGAAAGGACATAATCAAAATTAGAACAGAATTAAATAAAATTGAAAACCAAAAGAAAATAGAAAAATAAATGCAACAAAGAGCTGGTTCTTTGAGATTAATGACATTGACAACCCCCTGGCTAGACTCACTAAAGAAAAAAAGAGCAAGGATACAATTAAAATCAGGTTGAAAAAGGAGAAATTACGACAGGTACTGCAAAAATGCAAAGGATCATAGAATACTAAGAGAAATTATGACACCAATTTCAATAACATAGGAGAAATGGAAAAGTTCTTAGAAATATTCATCCTTCTTAGAATGAATTATGAAGAATGGGAAAATTTAAAGAGGCCAGTCAGCAGTATGGAAATTGAAACAATCTTCAAAAACCTCCCAAAAAGCAGAAGTCCCACACCGAATGGCTTCACCAGTTAATTCTACCAAACATTCAAAGATTTAATACCTATTCTTTTCAAACTCTTTTAAAAAATCATAGTGGAAGCAGTACTTCCCAGCTCATTTTATGAGGCCAGCATTACCCTGATACTAAAATCTGGTAAAGATAACATAGAAAAAAACTACAGACCAATATCTCTCAACACAGGTGCAAAAATTTTAAGTAAGATACTAGCGAAGCAAATACAACAACATGTTAAAAAGATTATACACTGAGGTGAAGCTCACTTCATCTCAGGGCACAGGGATGGTTTAACATATGCAAATTGATTAATGTGTTATATTACATAAAGAATAATCATATCAAATGCAGAAAAAGCCTTTGACGAGGTACAACATCCATTTATGACTAAATCACTTAATAAAATAGGTATTGAAGCAAAGTGCCTCAACATAATGAAGGCCTTTTATGACACTCGGCTAACATTATATTTAGTGATAAAAAGCAAAACCTTTTCTCTAAGATCAGGAACAAGTCTGTCCACTATCAACAGTATTATTCAATATAATATTGGAAGTCCTAGTGAGTGCAATCAGGTGAAGGAAAGAAATAAAAGATATCCAAATAGGAAATGAAGAATTCAAACTGTCACTATTTGCAGATGACAGGATTCTTTATTTAGAAAACCCTTAACTCCACTACTAGAAATAATAAACACAGTAAAGTTTCAAGATACAAAATCAATGTTCAAAAGTCCATAGCATTCCTATTACTCTAATAATGAAGCATCAGAAAAAGAAGTGAAAACAATTTGTTTTGCAATTGCAGCAAAAAGAATAAAATAGGAATAAATCTAAGGAAAAATATGAAGGACCTATAAAACGAAAACTATAAGACTATAATAAAGAAATTGAACAAGACACAGAAATAGAAAGATATTTCATGTTCTTGGATTTGAAGAATCTACATAGTTAAAATGACCTTATTACCTAAAGCATTATACAAATTTAATGGAATCTCCATCAAAATCCCATCGGAATTAAAAAATAGGAGAAAAAAATCATCAAATTTGTATGGAAGCACATAAGACCTCCAAAAGCCAAAGCAATCATGAGATAAAAGAACAAGGCTGGAGGCATCACTCTGCCTGACTTCAAATTATACTACAAAGCTACAATAATGAAAACAGCATATTTTTGGCAGAAAAACACACTGTGGAACAGAATTGAGTGTCCAGAAGTAAACCTTCATTTATATGGACAAATAATTTTTGACAAGGAGCCAAAAACATACAATGGAGAAGGGAAAGCCTCTTCAATAAATGGTGCTGGGAAAACTGAAAAGCCACCTGCAAAAGAATGAAACTAGACTATTGTTTATCACCACACACCAAAATTAACTCAAAATGGATTGAGGACATGAATATAAGATCTGAAACAATAAATTACATGAAAGAAAACATGGATACTAAACTAATGGACTGTGGACTTAAAGAGGATTTTATGAATTTAACCCCAAAGGCAAAGGAAATAAAAACAAAAATAAATGAATGAGACCATGTCAAACTAAAAAGCAAAAGAAACCATCAACAAAGCTAAGAGAGAACTGAATGGGAGAATATATTTGCAAACAATTCCTGTAATCAGGGCCTAATATCTAAAATAAAGAACTCATGCAACTCAATAACAACTAAAAAACAATCCAATTAAAAAAGTGGGCAGAGGACCTGAGGAGACACTTTTCTTAAGAAGACATACAAATGGCCAACAGACATATGAAAGAATGCTTAGTTCACTAGCTATTAGGGAAATGCAAATCAAAACCATAATGAAATACCATCTCACACCTGTTAGAATAGCTGTTATCAACAGGACAAGTAATAAGTGTTGGAGGGGATGCGGAGAAAAAGGAATTCTCATACACTGCTGGTGGGATTGCAAATTGGTACAATCTCTGTGGAAAAAGGTATGTAGGTTCCTCAGAAAATATGAATTGAAATACCATATGATCCAGCAATCTCTCTACTGGATATTTATCCAAAAAACTTGAAAACATCTATGTGACAAGATATATGCACACTGATGTTCATAGTAGAAGCATTCACAGTGGTCAGGACATGGAAGAATCCTAAGTGTCTTTTAATAGATGATTGAATAAAGAAGATGTGGCATATATATATGGTGGAATAATACTGCCATTTGTAACAACATGGCTGGATCTTGAGATAATCATGCTGAGCAAAATAAGACAGAAAAAGTTGAAAACCACATGATATCATTCATATATGTCATATAAATTTAAAAGCAAAAGAAACTCAGACATGGTCAGTGGACTAGTGGTTACCAAAGGGAAGGGGTAGATTGGGGTAAAGGTGTCAAATATGTGGTGATGGAAAGAAATCTAATTATGAGTGGTGAACACAATGCAATAATCATACAACATACTGTTGAATTGTATAGTTGAAACTTAATTGGATTTTATTGATCGATGTCACCCCCCAGTAACTTTTAATTAAATAAAAAATATTAAAAGCAAAAAGAAGAAAATTGTTCTTTTGTTTTTGTGTCTGTGTCCTCATAGTTTAATAATTTGCCTTGAAGTCAGAAGCCCCATCTCTTTCATTCTTTTCCACTGAATTTATTGTATGTTTTTGGCTCCTTTGTCAAAAGTTATTTGCCCATATCTATGGGGGTTTATTTTTGGATATTCAAATCTGTTCCTTTGGTCAGTGTGTCTGTTTTTCTGCTCATACCATGCTGTTTTGATTATTGTTGCTTTGTAGTATAAGTTGAACTCAGTGGAGTGTGATGCCTCTGGTTTTGTTCTTTGTTTTCTCAGGAGTGCTTTGTCTATTAGGGATCTTTGGTGATTCTATACAAATGTGATGTTTTTTTTTTCTATTTATTTAAAAAATGCCATTGGGATTTTGATGAGGATTGCATTTAATCTGTACACTGCTTTGGGTAATATGACTTTTTACTGTTGTTGATTCTTCCAATCCATGAATGTGGAATATCTTTTTATTTTGTGTCTTCTTCAATTTCTTTTAATAATGTCTTTTAGTTTTCAGTGTATAGGTTCTTCACATCCTTTGTTAAGTTTATTCTTAAGTGTTTTTTAAATTTTTGTTGCAATTGCAAGTGGAATTTTTTATTTCTTTATATGAAATTTTATTATTATCAAATAGGAATGTGTTGGATTTCGTACATTGTATTCTGCAATATTTCTGTAGTTTTTGTTTTTGATATTTTTGTTTTATGGTTTTCTATGTGAAGAATTGTCTAGCAAAAAGTGACTTGTACTTTTTCATTTCCAATATGGACATTTTTTTCCTATTTGTTTAATTACCAGTAGTATAATTGAATTATATTATTGTATTGCTTGTTGACATATTTTGAGTTTAAACGCTTTTATATGTTAATTTTAATTTTTGTATTTTTTTTTAGTTAGTTAATGTGCAATATTATATTAGTTTCAGGTGTACAATACAGTGATTAGACATTTGTATAACTTATGAAGTGATCACCCTGATAAATCCAGTACTCACTTGACACCATATGTAGTTATTACAATGACAATACTCCTGACTATATTCCCTAAACTATACATCCCCCATGATTATTTTATAACTACCAATTTGTACCTCTTAATCTCTTCCCCCACCTTCCAATCTGATAACCATCAAAATGGTTTTTGTATATGAGCTTGCTTCTGTTGTTTGTTTATCTTGTTCTCTAGATTTTACCTATGATATTTGTCTTTCTCTGTCTGACTCCACTCAGCACAGTACTCTCTAGGTTCATCCCTGTTGTTGCACGTGGTAAGATTTAATTCTTTTTATCACTGAGTAATAGTCCATTTTGTGTGTGTGGATATACATTATATATATAACACATATATATGTGTGTGTATGTATATTATACATCACCTTTTCTTTACCCATTTATCCATTGCTAGGTACCCAGGAAGTCTTCCTATCTTGGCTACTGTAATTAATACCACAATGAACATATGGATTCATATGTCCCTTCAAAGTAGTGTTTTGGGTTTCTTAGATTAATACCCATAATTGGAATAACTGGGTCCTTTGTCTTTTATTATAATTTTTGTTTTACAGTCTATTTTGTCTATTGTAAGTATTACTACCCCAGCTTTTTCCCCCATTTTCATGAAACATCTTTTTTTCTACCCCTTTACTTTCAGTCTGTGTGTGTCTTTCAATCTGAAGTCAGTCTCTTATAGGCAGCCTATGCAAGGGTCTTGTTTTCTTATCTTTTCAGCCACCCTATCCTTTGATTAGAGCATTTAATCCATTTCCATTTAAAGTAATTGTTGCTAGATATGTACCTATTATCATTTTATTATCTATATTTTTGACATTTTTTTCTTGTTTCTTTTTCTTAAAGAAGTCCTGCTAACATTTCCTGTAATACTGGCTTGGTGATAATGAACTCCTTTAGCTTTTTCTTGTTTGGGAAGCTATATGATAGCTTTGCCATGTAGAGTCCTCTTGGTTGTAGGTCTTTGCTTTTCATCACTGTATTTCCTGCAATCTCTTCTGGCCTGCAAAGTTTCTGTTGAGAAATCAGCTGATAGTCTTATGGGAGCTCTCTTGTAAGTAACTGCTTTTCTCTTGTGCTTTGAAGATTCTCTCTTTGTCTTTAACCTTTGGCATTTTAATTATGATGTGTCTTGCTGTGGGCCTCTTTGGGTTCGTCTGTTTTGAGACTCTGCACTTCTTGGATTTATATGTCTATTTTCTTCACCAGGTTAGGGAATTTTTCAGTCATTATTTTTGAAATAGGTTTTCAATTCCTTGTCTTTTCCCCTTCTGGTATCCCTATGATGTGAATAATGTTAACACTTGATGTTGTCCCAGAGGCTCTTTAAAGTATCCTTTTTTGAATTTTTTTCCTGTTGCTGTTGTGACTAGGTGTTTTCTGCTACTGTGTAAATTACTGATTTGATTCTTTGCTTTATTTAATCTACTGTTAATTTCTTCTAAGATAGTCTCCATTTCAGTTATTGTATTCTTCTGACTTTCTGTGTTTCTTATTTCCATTTTTATGTTTTCTATCTCTTTGTTAATGTTCTCAGTGAGTTCATTTACTCTTCACCTAAGTTCATCGAGCATCCTTATAATCAGTGTTTTGAACTCTGCATCTTGTGGATTGCTTGTCTGTTTTGTTTATTTCTTTTTCTGGAGTTTTGTTCTGTTATTTGGGATGTTTATTTGTCTTCCTAGTTTGTTTTCCCAGTTTGTCTTTCCAGTTTGGCTGCCGACTTGTGTTTGTTTCTTTGTACTAGGCAGGGCTGCTCTGTCTCCTGGTCTTAGTAGAGTGGCCTTATGTACAAGGTGTGTTGTGGGTCCCAGTGGCACAGTCTTCCCTGGTCATCTGAGCTGGGTGCTCCAGGTATATCCCATGTATGGATTGTATGTGCCCTCCTTTTGTAGTTGAGTATTGATTGTTGTTTGTTCATCAGTGGGAGGGATTGGCCCTTGAGCTGATTGTTGAGATGACTGGCCATGATCAGTGGATGAGCTGGTTTGCCTCGGCTGACCCTACAGAGCTCAATTTACTTTAGCAGGGCTCTAGTGCCTGCCCTGTCTGCCTTTTGCTTGTGTCATTCTCAGATGTAACCCAGGTGATACTCTAGCTCTGACTATATCCAGCCACTGAGAGTGTAGTCTGGGGCCTCCTGGGAGGGTCCCTGCCACAGGCAAAGTTCAGCTTCAGCCTGTGCCCAGTGTGGGCCACCTGGCATGAGCTACCAAGCAATTCGCAGATGACCATCACACATTGGGCTTGGAAGTGCCTCAAGAGTCAAGCCGCAAACTGAGGCTGGCTGCTGCTGGTGCTGGGCTTGGGGCTACTGGGCTAGAGGTATGGGGCACACAGAGGCCAGCTGCTACTTGTTTAGGTTTCGTGAACCTTTGAGAGATTTTAGGAAAGACCATAGCATGAGCCCAAACAAGCTGTTTGTGTGGAAAATCTACTGGAAGAGGCTTGAGTAGTCCCACTCATTGGGAGGGGCTGGGTCTTAGGGAATCACCAGGGCAGGGTGGCCAGTATTAGTTACATTGATAGAAACTTAAATATGGCACTGGCGTAGGTCTGTAAGCTGGGCAGGGGAAGGCTCAACAAGGAACAATGCCCTCTGGTAGCACTTCTGCCTGGGAGAAAGCTGCTCCTCTGGCCCTCACCATGTAGCAAGACAACTCAGTTTCTTTATGTCCCTGGCACCTTTTGAGCTGCTGCCTTAGATCCGATGCTCAGAGCAAGTGAGTCTGTCACAGAGTAAGTCTGCATGTTGGCCCCTTAAGAGGAAAGTCTGTGACTCCCTCAGCCTTCTGTCTTACTCTGCCACAATCTCTGCTGGTTTTCACATCCAGAAGTTGTGTGGACTTCTCTTCCCAGCAGTAGAACTCTGGGCTGGGGAGCCAGGTGTGGGACCTGGACTTCTTGATCTTTTGGGGGGACCTCCACAGCCTAAATATTTCTCCTAATTTCCCCATGGGTGTGGGACCAGCCTGTTTTGTATCTGCCCCTCCTACCAGTCTCAAGGTGGCCTCTTCTGTGTGTCCCCAGTTGTAGGACCTTTGTTCAGCTAGACATCAGGAAACTCCCAATGATGGCTATTCTGTAGTTTAGTTGTGATTTTGATGTGGTTGTGAGAGGAAGCAAACACAGCGTTTACCTACTCTGCTTTCTTGCCCAGATGCCAGTTTGGATAATTTTTATTCTTTTATTCTTTTCTTTTGCCTGATTGCTCTGACTAGAATTTCCACTAGTTTGTTGAATAACAGTTGTGACACTGGGTATCGTTGTGTTAATCCTGATCTTAGAGGATGAACTTTCAGTTTTTCTCCATTGAGTACAATATTAGCTGAGGGTTTGTCATATATACCCTTTATCAGGTTAAGGTATTTTCCTTTTTTACCCATTTTGTTCAATGTTTTAATCATAAGTGGGTGTGGTATTTTGTTAAATGCTTTTTCCACATCTATTGATATTATATGATTTCTTTTATCTTTTTTAATATGGTGTATCACATTGACTTGCATATGTTGAATCATCTTTTTGTCTCTGGAATGAACTCTACTTAATCATGATGGATTATCTTTTAAAAGTATTTTTGTATTCGATTTGCTAGTATTTTGTTGAGAATCTTTACATCTGTATTCATCAGAGATATTAGTCTGTAACTTTCTTTTTTTACATTATCCTTTCCAAGTTTTAGTATCAGTGTAATGTTGGTCTCATAAAATTAGAGATGAATTATTGCCTCTTCAATTTTTTGGAAGAATTTGAGAAGGATAGTTATTAAATCATCTTTGAATGTTTGGTAGAATTCACTATTGAACTCATTTGGTCCTGGACTTTTACTTTTTTGGAGATTTTTGGCAATTGTTTCAATTTCCTTACTGTTGATTGATCTGTTTATATTTTCCAATTCTTGATTCAGTCAGGTGGTTTTATATTTCTAAGAACTTGTGCATTTTTTTAGGTTATTGCATGTAGTCTTTAATGAACATATACACACACAGAAATGCGTGCGTGTGTGTGTGTGTATGGAGAAAAACATATATATATATATATATATATATTTCAAGTAACATAATGTCCTCATGGTCAAGAAAAAGTAATTTCAGAAGGGAAATGGACAACCAAGAAGAAAGAAATAGCAGTAAAAATTGAATACGTGTATGAATATAAATGATCATTGATAGTAGAAAACAATGATATTTGAGGGGATTTGCAATAGATAGGTAGATAGATAGATAGATAGATAGATAGATAGATAGATAGATAGATAGATAGAGATAGAGAGAAAATAAGTGAAAGAATTGAATAGCCACTTCACAAAAGATGATATCTAAATACTCAGTAAACATACAAAAGTTATTAACCTCATTAGACATTAGTTAAATGCTATTTAAAATTATAACAAAATACCTACCATTATATATCTACACAGTCAAAAAAAATTAAACTGACAAATCAGGTGTTGATGAGGATTTGAAGAAATTAGAATTTTCATACACTGTGGAAATATAAATCAGAACAACTATTCTTGAAAACTATTTAGCAACAGCTACTAAAGTTAGATATGCTATATAACCTAACAGTTTCACTCTTACATAAATATGCATCAAAAATGTATATAATGTGAACCAAAAAGCATGCACCAGAATTTTCAAAAGAACATTATTTTTAATCACTAAAAACGGCTTCAGACTTTGGCAGTAGCATGAATAAATAACTTGTATTATATTCATATCATGGAGTTCCATACAGCAATGAAAAAGAATAGAGTATTGCTACACACAGATAAATCTTCTAAACTTAATCACAGTGTTAAGTGAATGAAGGCAAGCACAAAGAAGTACATATGATTCCATTTACATAAGGCTAAAAGAAAAGACAGGCAAAACTATTTTGTGAGGAGTTATAATAGGAATTATCTTTATAGCAGAGGGAGGGAGGGGGAAGGTGTTTATGATTTTATATTTGGGATATAAAAGTGAAAGCCACAAATGAACAAGACAAACAGACTCATAGACATGGACGACAGTTTAGTGTTTACCAGAGAGAAGAGGGGGAAAAGGGGAGAGGTATGTAAGGAGCAAAAAGGGTCAACTATATCGTGGCTGAAGGAGATTTGACTTTGGGTGGTGAACACAATGCAATATACATATGTATTATTGAATTGTATGCTTGAGACCTATATAATTTTATTAATGTCACCACAATAAATGTAATAAAAATATATAATATCAGAATTAATGTTTTGACAAAATAGAAAAAAGAATGAAATTATAGAGCGAGTATGATTATAGCTATGGTTTTTAAAAAGGAAAAAAGGTTGCAAGGAAATATACCAAAATGGCTTTAGTGACTTATATTGTCTTTAGTGAAATTATGAGATTTTCCTTTTTCTCCCCATTTTTTATTACTTAGTTGTTTTTGTAGTATGTATTATTTTTATAATGGAGAAAATGTAAAGTCACATCATTAAAGTATAAAACTATTTATAAAGTAGCCCACCCAATTTCCTTCTCTGGCTATGTATGCCCTTTCTCCCCTGGGGGTGCTTTGACTTTTAGCTGGTGTTGCTGTGCTCACCGCTGTGCCACATAACTCACCCACATGTTGCTTTGATTTTTATGTTTTAGAACTCTCACCTAAAAAAGAGTGGC
This sequence comes from Pteropus vampyrus, assembly GCF_000151845.1. Lineage (NCBI taxonomy): Eukaryota > Metazoa > Chordata > Mammalia > Chiroptera > Pteropodidae > Pteropus > Pteropus vampyrus. Next base: position 316,374 of record NW_011889708.1, read on the forward strand.
AGCACACTTCACAGTCTCCAGTTCTCTTACCAACTCTCTGGGGTAGGGAAATCTACCTGATCCAATTTGAGGACCCACATTCCATGGCATGTCATTTTCAACTAATGCAAAGTTGGAACACAGATACATAAAACACACACACAACTCATTAGCTGATAGAACTTGCTGCAAAGAAAACATGTTATGTGAAACATGTTATGTGAAACTGAACTTAATTCTTCTGGAAGCCTTCATCAGTTCCTGGCATAAGCCAAGCGACTTCAGGCACAAATTCATTTTCCTGACTAATACTACTTAGTGCAGAACCTGGCTTTGCAGGGGATGGTGGTGGGGAGACTTTAAAACTTTTATGCATTTCAAAGCTTAGGGTTCAGAAAATGAGGTACGCAACCATTTAAAAAGCTCTCAATATCAGCAGGAAACATGCTGAGAAACTTCAGAATTTTTTTTTCAGAGAATTTTCATGAAAAAGGGCAGAACTAATGTGTTCTAACCATATATGTTTTAGTTTCCTCATGAGTCATTTCATTTATTCATTTCACAAGCAATTCTTGAATCTGAAAGTTGTGTAAGACCCTGTGCCAGGTACTGATATATCCTGTATTTAACAAGCTCAGAATCTGGAGCAGAAAATAATAAGTCAGCATTTTCTCAAGTCATTGGGGTCAGGGCTACTTCTTCAAAGAGCCTTTGGTATTTTTATATAGTCCTTCGTATTTTTTTGTGTGTGTTTGTTGTAACTTCTCTTTTATTTCTGATTTTATTTAAGTCTCTTCTCTTTCCTTAGTGAATCTAGCCAGAGGTTTGTCAACTTCATTAATCTATTCAAACACCAGTTATTTGTTGCATTCATTTTTTCTATTGTGTTTTTGTTTTCTATTTCTTTAATTCTCAAATTTTTATTATTTCCTTTTTTACTGACTTTGGGCTTCACCTTTTCTTTTTCTAGTTCTTTAAAGTGAAATGTTAGATTGTTTATTTGAGACTTTTCTTGTTTGTTGAGGTAGGCCTGTAATGATATAACTTCCCCTCATTACCACTTTTGCTGATCCGCCAAATTTTTATATGTTGTAATGTCATTCTCAATTGTCTGTATTTTTTGAGTTTTATTTCTTCTGATTCAGTTGTTTAGTAGCATGTTGTTTAATCTCCAAATATTTGTCCCCCCCGCCCTTTTTTTGCAGTTGATTTCCAATTTCACAGCATTGTGGTTGGAGAATATATTTGTTATGACTTCAGCCTTTTAAATTTTGTTGAGGCTAGTTTTGGTTTATTCCACAACGTATGGTTTATTCTTTAGAATTTTTTATGTGCACTAGAAAAGACTGTATAATCTGGAGTTCTGGGATGAAAAGCTTTGTAAATATCAATTATATTCTTATAGTTTAATGTGTCACTTAACACCTATATTTCCTTATTGATTTTCTCTTTGGATGGTTTACTCATAGCTCTCAATGGGATATGCAGGTCCTTTAATATAATTTTAGTCAGTTTCTCCCTTTAGTTTTTTTAGTAGTTGTTATATATTTTGGTACTCTCAGATTAGGTGCATATATATTAATGAGTGTTATGTCTTTTTTATGTATTGTTTCCTTTATCATTATAAAATGTCGATCCTTGTCTGTTGTTACCTTTTATATCTCAAAATCTGTATAATTAGATAGAAGTAGGACTATATCCACTTTTTGTGGATGCCATTTGCTTGGAGTATCATTTTCCACTCCTTCACTTTGAATCTCTGTTCACCCTTGCAGCTGAGATGTGTCTCCTGAATATAGAATTTAGTAATTTAGTTGGCTTTTGTTTTTAGATCCAACCCACTACTCTGTACCTTTTTATTGCTGAGTTCAGTCCATTTACATTTAGGGCGATTATCGATATATGAAAGTTTCCTTTAGCCATTTTATCTTTTGTTTTCTGGTAACTCTATATCTCTTGTTTCTCTTCCCATGTGTTTCTATCATTTTAGTTTAGTTTTATCATTTTTTTTCTCTTATTTTCTCTTTTTTTATGTCATGCGTCTCAATTCTAGACTTTTTTTTAATGGTTATTAGGTTTATGAAAAAGAAATTTTCATGTGTTAGTAGTTCCTTTTCTTCTAATTGTATCTTATCTCCATTCACCTGTACAGATTCAGACATGTACCCACTCCTATTTTGTTTTTGTGATCACCAAGTATCCCCTTTTATGCTTTAAGTTCATTTCCAAAGAGCAGTAGTTATTGTCTTCCTTTTTAAAAATGTTTTTACTTTCTTTAACCTTTATGTTATATTTAAATGTATAATACTCTATTCTGAACAGGGGGTGCAGTTTTCAGCTTCTGTTTCTTAGTCATCTTACTAGTATTGTTGTATCTTTTGTCCTTTTGTTTCAAGTAGAAAAATACCCTTTATTGTTTCCTGTAATGCAGATCTTGTGGTGGAAAATTTCCTCAGCTCTATATGTCTGAAGAATTTTTTTCTTTTTTTGCCTTCATATCTAAAGGATAACTTTGATGGAGATACTATTCTTGGCTGGTAATTTCTCTTTTTCATTCATTTGAATATTCGATTCCATTCTCTCCTAGCTTGTAGGTTTCTGTTGACAAATTCATGATAGTCAAATGAGATTTCCTTGATAGGTTACCATCTTTTCTCTGGCTGCCGTGAGAATTCTTTCTTTGTCATTAATTTTTGACAATTTTAATATAATGTGTCTTGGTGAAGGCCTTTTGAGTTAAGTGAGTGTTCTGTTGACTTCTTGAATTCCAAGCTCTAGCTTATTCTTTAGATTTGGGAAATTCTTGTCAACTATTTATCTGAGAATGCTTTCTAGTCTCTGCTCCTTTTCCTTGTCTTCAATAATGCCCATTATTCTTATGTTTCCTCTCCTGATGGTGTCAGCTAGTTCTTGAATTTCTCTTTCAAGATTTTTCATTCTTTGGTTTCTCTCTTCTTCTGATTTATTTCTAGATTTCTGTCTTCGATATCACTGATCCTTTCTTCCATTTGGTCGACTCTATTTTCCTAAGCCTGTTATTTTATTTTTCAACTCTTGCAGTGCGTTCTTTATCTCCAGAAAGTCTATTGTGTTCTTTCTGAAAGTTTCAGTCTCCTTGCTAAAGAACTCATTCTGCTCATCTAGTTTTTTTTTCAATTCTTGAAATTGTTGATATGATTTGTTTCAGATCTCATTGAGTTTTTTCAGAAGTACCATCCTGAATCCTCCGTCATTTAAGTTGCATATTTCTATGTCTGTAAGCTTATTTTCTGGAGATTTTTCTCTTTCTTTCTGAGATGCCTTGTCACCTTGGTTTTTCATGGTTTTTAATGGCCTTTTTCTCTGCCTGGACATTAACGGAAGTTTATTCTGCTTTCTTTCCAGAAAGAAGATTTATTATATAAAGGTCTCTCTTTAGCCTGATGCAAAGAAGGCACTTTTCTTTTGGTTTCCAGTAGGTGGCGTCTAAGCCTCTTGTATCTCTGCTTTATATAAAGTCTTAATAATGTTTTCTTTTCTTACAGATGTTTAATCATGCTCACCACCCTCAGTCTCAGTTCCTGTCAGTGTTAGCGACAGTTTCGGCACTGTTTGCTCATATTCTCCTGGGGCTCCACGATGTTCTGTCTCGAGGTGCGGGGAGGTGGGGGTAGGAGGAGGGCCCTCTGGGTTAGGGGATGTGAGTTGCGACTCAGTCTCAGTTTTGCAACCATGGCTGATAAAAATCAATTGTTGTTTCTCTGCCGTCCCCACTTCCTTCTGCCCTCATGACTGGGCAAGGCCACTGGCTGGGTGGAGCTCACAGCACTCCCAGGCAGGGCAGTTCAAGGAAGTTGCTTCTTCTTCCCTCCTACTCTTCCTACTTGAAGCTCCGTTGGCTGTGAGAGGCAGCTTCTTTGTTTCTCCCAGTCCACTGCCCAACACTTGGAATTTTGATCTGTGTTAACTCTTATGAGCAGGTCCCACGCTCAGACGTGCTGCTGTGCAGTTTGGGTGTTTTTCGTTGTGTTTTAGGTGTTCAGTTTATTGTTGTTTCAAGGGAAGAGATCTGGAGACATCTCTCATTCCGCCATGTTTTGGCATCACCATAGTGCCCTTTAAGAAGAGACCTCAAAGAAGTCCCATGTACCTTCTGCCATGTTAGAACACAGCAAAAAGACAGCAGTTGATTAACCATCACAGTTCCTCACAAAATACCAAATCTGCTGGCACCTTTATCTTGGGAGTACTCAACTTCTAGAACTGTAAGAAAAAAAAAAAAACATTTGTTGTTTATAAGCTATCTGGTTTATGGTATTTTGTTATAGCAACCCAAACTGTGACATTTAGGACAAATACTTATGTTACACCTTAACCAACAGAACTATTGCCTAAGTTCCTCATGGTTGTAGCACTCAGTCACTTAATTTTACCATAGTCCAGTAGTAGGCATGAGTGCTCTGATCCAGTGAATAATAAACTTTTGTGCTTACATATTAGGTTGACAGAATGGGTCTCCATGTATTGTACACCCCAGTTTAAACAAAATCCTAACCTTAAACCTAACCTGATACTAATCCTAACCTTAAAACTATACATAGCCCCAACCATAATCCTAACCCTAAACCTACACCTAACCTTAATCCTAACACTAACTTTAATCCTAATCACAAAACCAAGTCTTAACCCTAACCCTGTGCCTAAAACTATATCAACCATAACATTAACCCTAAACCTAACACTGTATTTACTTCAGCCCTAACCCTAAGCCTAAATTTAACCTTATACCTAAGTCAATGTTAAAATAACCCTAATCCTAATACCCACCCTACCCTAAACATTACACTACCCTATACATACACTCAAATTTAACCCTAACTCCATCCCTAATCTTAAGCCTAACGTTATACCTAATCTCAAACCCAAAACTGAACCTAACACTAATCCTAAATCTCAACACTAACCTTAATCTTGAACCTACCCTAACCTAACCTTTATTCTAATGTTAACCCCATTCTAAACCTAATCCCTATCCCTAAAACTAACCCTATATATAGACTCAACCCTTATCCTAACCCTAACATTAATACTAACCTCAACACTAACCCTAACCCTAAACCTGCATCTAACCTCAACCCTTGCCCTAACACCCTAATCCTAATCACAGCCCTAACCAACATCTGACCCTGACCCTGTGCTTAAAACTATATCTAACCATAACACTAACCTTAAACCTAACACTACCCACTTTAATCCTAACCTTAAGCCTAAACCTAACCCTATACTTAAATTCAGTGCTACAACTAATTCTAGTATGATTCCAACCCCTAAATATAACATTACTCTATACCTACACTCAAATAAACCTCTAACCATAAGCGTAACCCTAAACCTTGCCTCCAACCTAATACTAAATGTAGCACTAAACCTAACCTCAACCCTAGCCTTAACACTGAACCTACTCTAACTCTAACCCTGATCCTAATCCTAACCCCATTCTTTAACCTAATCTTAACCCTAAGTCTAACCCTATACCAAACCTCAAAACTAAAATTAATCCTTTAACTTAACCTTAATCCTAACCTTAACCCAAATCAACTCTCAAACCTAACCCTAACCCCCAACCTAAGCCCAACACTACACCTAACTCTAATCTTAACCTTAACACTAATCTTAAGCCTAACCCTTATACCTAACAACCCAAACACTATCAAGACTAAACGTGCAGAACCTCAACCCTAACCCTGACCCTAACCCTAAAATCAACTGTAACTTTAACGCTAAGTCTAACACTATACTTAACCTCAAACAAACCTTAAACTTAACACATAAACTATACATAAACTCAGCGCTAACCCCAAAGTGAACCCTAACCCTTTATCTAACCCTAACCTCACCTCATCCGTAAACCTAATCTTAACCCCAATTCTATACTCAACCCTAACCGTAATTCTAATCTTAACCCTAAACCTAACATTATACTTTACCTCAACCCTAACCCTAACCCTAACTCTAACCTAACCCAAACCATAACCCTAATTCTAACCCCAATCATAACCCCAACCTACCCCAAACCTAAACCTAACTAATATGAAATCTAACACAATTACTAACCCTAAACTCAAATTTAATCCTCACTCTAAGGCTAATCCCAGTCAGAGCTAACCTTTTGCTAACTCTAACTCAATTGTTAACCCTAACCTATTTCAACCCACACTAACCATAAACCTAAATCTAACCCAAATTCTCTCTACCTTTAAACTTAGCCCTATACCTAACCATAACCTGACCAGAAGTCTAACTCTGACTAACCTCAACCTTAATTGTAACCGTAATCCTAAACTGAATCCAAAACCTAATCCTAACCCTAACCATGAGCCTAACCCTATACCTAACCACAAACCTAACTTTAATGCTGATTCTAACCTCAACCCTAACTTTAAGCCTAAACCTATCCTAGACCTAACCCTAATCTTACCCCTAACCTCAAGACCATCCCTAGACCTAATCCTTACCCAAACTAACACTGTACTTAACCTGACAATAAACCTAAGCCTACACCTATACCTAAACTCAATTTTAATTCAAGCCCTAATCTTAATCCTAAACAACCCTAATTCTATACTTAACCCTAACCCTAAGCCTAACCCTCTATGTAACTCAACCCTCATCCCAACTGTAACCCTAATATTACTTCAACCTTAACACCTAAAACCTATGCCTGAGCCTATTCTCAACCCTATACAAAACATCAAGAAGAAATATTTTCATTAAAAAACAAAAACAAAAACAAAAAAAAAAACCTTGAAGAGTGAGGAATAATTTTATACATTTGTGGTTGGTATTTAAAAGTTTGTATCTCAAGACATACCAAAAGCACCTACAGGTTACCACCAAGTTTTGCCCAAGTTCTAAGAAAGTTCTGAAACTTAGTGGTGTAGGGCTTGTACTTAGAAAGTCCAGACAGTCTGGGTTGCTTATTCCAAGGACAGAAGCTTGAAAATGTTCTTATGTTTGATAGAAGACACCTTTCAGGAAGCCAGTGGACCCTCGCTAGGTAGGTTTCCTGAGGAAGGGGGAGAGCTCTGTGCTCATCAGTCCTTCAAGCTTCTCAGGAGATGTACCCATCGCAGGAGCAACATGTGTCTTGGGTTTAAAGAGACTGAGCTCCAGAAAGCTAAAGTCAGAGCCTAAGCAGCCAACCACCCTTTAGAACCCTTCTCAGACTGTAGCAGAGTCATTCAAACCAGCAAAAGGTGCTTCTGAGGCAGCCTCAGGGAAGTCTTCACATTCTTTCAGTGCTGCTCCCAGGAAAGTCTGTCTGCAAAGGTGTGATGTTGTGGCCATAGCTGGCATACTCAGAGGCATACTGGCCAGCTTGAGCTGCTGGGCAGTGTGGGTCAGCTGGAATGTAGTACTGGGGTGGGCTGTGTCGGGAAGCAGTGTGCACTCCATTTTTAGCATGTCAGCCACCCCTTTGAGCAGGTCCAGAAAACCAAAGGCCAAGGCAGCCTTTCGTAAATGGTTCACCTCCTTATAGAATATCTATGTTTTTTTTTTTTTTTCCCGGTTAGTTTCCTTGTATATCTTAAGATCTTCTGTGCATCTGTCTGCAGGCCACTGGGTTTGATCCAAACAGTCACATTCTGGGCATACTTGTGTCTTTTGTTGGGGCTGCAGGGGGAATGGGCTCTTACTATCATCTTTGCCATAACGGTTTTCTTTAGCATCTGAAATAGGACCCAACCGTGCCATTTTCCCTAGCCATTGGAGAGGTTCTGGGCCAGGCTCAAAGATATTATGAGGTTTGATTTCTTCTTGCTGTCACCTTGAGAGTAGAGCATTTCGTCATTCAGTACCTAACTGGACTATCGATGCCATTCCTTCTACTTTTAGGCTGCCATGGAGCAGGACACAAAAGTTGGGTATTTTGCCTGCAGTCCGATTGGCTGAATTTTCATCTTCATTTTTGTCAGTTATGCCAGTACCCACCTCATCACCTTCTTCGTTACGTGCTATAGGAAGGACCAAATGTCTGGACAGAACTGGGGGAGTTGAAATATCAGCTATATCAATAAATCCCACTATTTCCAAATTTGGAGATTCCACTCATGTATAACCCTTACTTTTAATCCTATTCTTAACTTCACCTTAGTTCTTTCCCTAACCCTAAGCCTGATCCTCTATGTAACATCAACTATAAACCTAATCCTAATCCTAAACCTATCCTCAACCCTAACTCTAACCCCAACCCTAACAGTAATCTTAATAAGCCTATAACAAATCTCAACCATAATTCTAATCCTAAACTTAAACCTAACCTTAAACCTAAACTTAACCCTAAGGCTTACCTTTACTTAACCACAACCCTAACCTTAAGCATAACACTATACCTAAACCCTATCCTAACCCTAACTAACCCTAATGCTAATATCCATACTAACTCTAACCCTAACCCATTACCTATCTATTTACTGACACTCAACCCTAAACCTAACCCTAACCCTAAGCCTAAGCCTAAGTGTATACTTAAACTCTACCTTAATTCTAACCATAAACAATACTAATCTCAACCTAACTCTAACACTAACCCTAAATCTAATCCTAAAAATAACCCCTAACAGAATCCCAAACAACCTTGCCCATACCCCTACTCCTAAGCCTATTTCTACACCTAAACTCAACCCTAACTCAAAGCTAACTCTAAGCCTAACCCTATACTTAACTTCAACACTAACCCTAACACCAACCAAAACTATAACCCTAGCTTGATACCTAATCTCAACCATAACTCTAATTCTAACATTAACCCTAACTCTACCTAAACTCAACCCTAACACTGCCCTAAAACCATACAGAACTTCAATCATAAACCAAATTCTGTTGCTAATATCCTCAACTCTAACATAATCCTAGCTTAACACTATAACTAACCTCAACCTACACTCTACTATAACCCTAACTTTAAACCTATACCTCAAATCAACCCTAGCACTAACCCTGACCCTATATCTAACCTACACCCTAATCCTAATCCAAAATCTAATTTTAACCTCGACACTAACCCCGACCCTATACCTAATCTCAACACGAACTCTAAAACTAATCCTAAACTTGGGCCTAACCCTCTAACCTCAACCCTAATAGTAACCCTAAACCCAATCCTAAACAACCCTAACCCTGATACTAACCCTAAGCCTAATCCTAACCACAACTTTTACCTCAACATTAAATTTAATTCTAACCCTAATTCTAACCTCAACACTAACCTTAAACCTTACCCTAAATTTAACCTCATTCTTACCCCACTCTAACCCTAAATGTAATCTTACCCTTAATACTATCATAACTCTATACCTACCCCTAAATCTAAACCCACACTTAACCTCAAACCTAACCCTAACTCTAATTTTAACTTCAACATGAACCCTAACACTAAGCCTAACTTTATATCTAACTTCAAATATAACACTAACAATAATAATATGAACCTCAACTCTAAACCTAACAGTAAAGCTAACATCAACCCTATCCATAACCTCAGCCCTAAAATAACTATAACCCTATCCCAGAGCCTAAACCATTCTTAACACTAACACTAACCCAAACACTAATTCTAACACTTAACACTAACCCAAACACTAATTCTAACAAAAACACTAAGCCAAAGTTAATACCTAACTTAAAACTTAACCTAACCCTGACCCTAAACCTAACCTGACACCTAGCCAGAACCTTAAGATTAAGCCTATACTAACCTCAAACATAACCCTAACCCTAATACTAATCATAACTCAAACTTAACCTTAATACTAAGCCTAAACCTATACTTTATCTCAACTCTAATCATAACTCTAACCCTAAGCCTATGCTGAAAACTATCTAAACTCAACCCTAATTTAAGCCTGAATGTTTACCTAACATTTAACCTCACCCTATTCTTAACACTAAGTCTAAAACTATACCTACCCTTAATGCTAAATCACTCTAATCCTAACCTTACTCTATACCTAACCCTAATCCTAACCCTAAACTTGGCCTGACTTCAGTGCTTACCCTAATGGTAATTCCTAAACCTAACCTCTACACTAAGCCTAACCCTAAACTAATCCTAACCTCAACACTAACCTAACCTGAACCCTCATACCTACTCCTAAACGTAACACTTACTGTAATCTTAACCTCAACCCTAATCTAATCCTAAACATTGTCAAAACCTCATCACTAACACTAAGCCTATTCCTATCCCTAACCTCAACCCTAAACCTAATGAAAATGCTAAATCTAACCCTATACTAAAACTCAACCCTAATCCTAACCCCAATGCTAAATGTATACCTAACTTAAACCTTAACACTACCCTAATTCTAACATCAGCCCTAATCTTAATCTAAGACTAACCCTAATATTTATCTTATACCTAATTTCATCCCAAATTTTCTATAACAATACCTAAACTCAACACTAATTGTACCTAACCACAATACCTAAACTGTGACACTAATTATAATTCTAACCTCAAGCCTACCCCTAAGCCTAACTGTACACCTAAACTCAACCCTAACTCTAATTCTAATCTTAACCCTCAACTCAACAGTGACTCCAACCCTGACATTAAGGCTAACAATATACCTAATCTAAACCCTAAACTTAATGCTAACACTAATTATAACCACAAAACTAACCCAACCCTAACCCTCACCCTAGACTTAAAACTATACCTACTGTCAACCCTAACCCTAAGCATATTCTGAACCTCAACCCTAATATTCACATTAATGCTAACCCAAACCCTATAGAAAACTAACTCTAACCCTAACTTTTTGCCTAACCTTACCTCTAACCAGACCTTAGCCATAATCCTTAACCCTAACCTTAACCCTATACCTAACCTCAAACCTAAGATTAACATTTACCATGTTAACTCTAACCCTAAACCTAGCGCTAAACTCAGTTAAAATGATAACCTCAAACCTAATTCTAACCATAACTCTAATCCTGTGCATACACTTGAGCTTAACCCTAAATCTATACCTAAAGTCAACCCTAACCATAACCTTAATTCTAACCTTAACCTCAACCTTAACCGTAGAGCTAACTCTATGCCTAACCTCTACTCTAAACCTAACTCTAAGCCTAAACTTATCCTATATCTAAACTCCAACCTACTCTAACCCTAATCCTAACTTTAAACATATACCTAACCTGAAACCTAGGCCTAACCCTAACTCTAATCTTAACCTTAGTTCTAACCCTAACCCTAACATTAACCCTAAACCTAACCCTACAACTTACCTCAAATCTAACCCTAACTCTAATGTTTAACCTAAATTCAAACTTAAACCCTAACCTAAACCTAATGTATAATCCTAATCCTATACCTAACCTCAAACCTAACACTAAATCTAACCCTAATCCTAACCATAATCCTAAACCCAACCCTGGTGCCTAACTCATTACATAACCTTAACATTAACCCTAACACTAAGCTTAGGCCTAATTTATACCTAATCAAATCTAATCCTAAACATAATTGTGAATCTAACCTCAACCCTAAACTTGACCCTAACTCAGCACAGCTTAAATTTATACCTAACGTCTAACCTGACCATAACCCTAAATGAAACCTAAGCCTAAATTTATACCTAATCTCAACCCTAACCCAATCCTAACACTAACCCTAACACCAATTCTAAACTAAATATTAACCCCATTTCTAACAATAATCTGAAGGTTAACCCTATATGTTACCTTAACCCTAACCATTGCCCTAATTAAATTTTAATCCTAAAGCTAACCCTATATGTACCACAAACCAAACCATAACTCTAATCCTAAACTGAACCCTAACCCTAACCTTATGCTTAACTCACCTAACCTCAATCCTAATTCTAACCCTGACCATAGTACAAAAACCTAATCCTAATCCTGACCCAAACCATAATCTAACCTGATACATAACCTCAGACCTAACCCAACACTAACCTTAAGCCTAACATTACACCTAAACTCAAGGCTAATCCTAAGCATAAATAAAACATGAAGCCTAACCTGATATCTAACTTCAGCCATAAATCTAACCCTAATCCTAATGTTAACCCTATACCTAGACTCAACCCTAACCCAAACCCTAACTGTAACTCTAACCCTAAACCTACACTAAACCTCAACCATAAACCTAACTCTGTTGTTAATCTTAACATCAACCCTAACCATAAATCTAAGCCTAACCATAACCCTATACCTAACCCTAAACCTAGCCCTACACCTAAGCTCAACCCTTACCCAAACCCTTATCCTAACCTCAACCTGAATCCTTCCCCTAACCCTGAGCCTAACCCTATACGTAAATTCAACTCTAACATTAATCTTAACCATAATCTTGACCCAAATATATGGTAATGGAGGAAATTTAACTTTGGGTGGAGAACATACAACGCAATATACGTAAGTATCACTGAATTGTATGAACTCTTATAAATTTGTCAACCAATATCACCTCAATAAATTTAATAAAAAATAAACCTAACACTAAACCTAAGACTACCCCTATCTATATCCTCAACCCTAAACTGAACCTTAACCCTTTCCCAAAGCATTACACATTCCTAAGCTCAATTCTAACCTTAACACTAACCATAAGCCAAAGTCTATACTTAAATTTAACCCTAACCATAACTTGACAACTAACCATAACTTTAACACTAAACCTAAGACTAAACCTATATTATTTCTAACCCTAACTCAAATCATAATCTCAATCTTAACCCTAACACCAACCCTAAGCCTAAACCTACAGCTAACCTCAACCCTAATCATAACCCTAACCATAACTCTACACCAAAATCATACCTAAACTCAATCCTAATCTAAGTCTGAACCTATGCCTAATATTAAACCTGACACTGACCCTAATACTATACCTATCTTTAATAAGAAACCTCACCCTAATCCTAACCTGACACTAACCCTAACTATATCCTAAACCTAATACCCTAAACCTAATCCTAACTATAACCCGAGTGTGCCAACTTCAACTTAAACCTTAAGTTTAAATCTAATCCTAAACTTATCCTAACACTAAAGTAATCCTAAGCTTACACAAAACCAAAACCTTAACTCTAAATGTAACCCTGACCTGGAGCATACTGTACCTAACTTTAAACCTAACCCTAAACTAAACCCTAAGCCTAAACCTATGCCTATGTTTGCTAAACCTAGCCCTACTCAAAGTTAAACCTATACCTAACTTCAACCCAAACCTAAACTCTAAATGTATACTTAAATTCAACCCTGATTCTAATCCTAATTCTGTCTTAATACTAAATATAACCCCTAACCCTATGCCTAGACTGAACACACACCTTAATCCTAAACCTAAGTCTAACTGTACACATAAACTCAAACCTAAACTTAAACATAATTTTAAGCCTAACCCTAACCATAATTTTAAATCGAACCTAAATCACCCTAACCCTAACCCTTAACGTAACCACAACCACAAACCTGTCCATACACTTGTACCTATGCCTATCTCTAACTTGAACTCTATCCTATACCCAATGCCAACCCTAAGGCTAACATTATACTTAACCTCAGACAAACCCTAAACTTAACACTATACATAAAAACCTAACCCTAAACCAAAACCTAACCCTAAGTCTAACCCTAACCCGACCTTGATTCTAACCTAACCCTAATTGCAATTTTATTCTCAATTCTAACCCTAACTCTAAACCTAACCCTATACTTTACCTCACTGTAACTCTAATGGTAATCCATTATCAACCCTAATCCTAACCTTAAACCTAACCCTATACCTAACCTCAGCCTAACACTTAAGCCAACCACAACACTATCTCAAAAATCTATACTTAATCCAATCTTAACCCTAACCCTAATCATAAATATGACCTTAACCCTAACACCAACCCTAAGCCTAAAACTAATCCTAAACTCAGTTTTTATCCTAATGCTAACACTAACCCTAAACATAAGTTAAATCCTATAGCTAACCTCCACCCTAAACCTAATACTAAGCTTCATCCTAAACTAAACCCAAAACCATAACCCTAATCCCAAACCTAAGCCTAACTCTAAAATGCAAAAGGTTAAAGACAAGGAGAGAATCCTAAAAGCAGCAAGAGAAAGGTAGCTAGTTACTTAAAAGGGAGCTCTCATAAAAGTCAGCTGATTTCTCAAATACTCTGTAGCCCAGAAAAAACTGGCATGAATTGTTCAAAGTGATGAAAAGGAAGGACCTACAACCAAGATAACTTTACCTAGCAAAGCTATCAATTAAAATTGAAGGTGAGATAAAGAGTTTCACAGACAGGAAAAAGTTAAAGGGTTGAAAAAAGACATTTCATACAAATGGAAATGAATGAAAACTGGGGTAGCCATGCTTACATCAGAAACAAAAACTTTAAAACAAGGCTATCATAAGAGACTGAAAATTACATAATGGTAAAAGCATCAATCCAACAAGAGGATATAACCCCAAAAAACATTTGTGCACCCAACATAAGAACACTGAAGTGTATAAAGCAAATATTAACTGACTAAAGGTAGAGATTGACAGTAATACAGTCATGGTAGGGGAATACCCCATTGACATAAATGAACAGATCTTCCAGACAGAAAATCAACAAGGAAACAGTGGCCTTAAATGTCATACTAGACCAGACTAATTTAATTGGTATTTTCAGAGTATTTCACCCTGAAGCAACAATATATGTTCTTCTCAAGTGCAGATGGAAATTTTTCTAGGCTACATGACATGTTAGGCTACAAAACAAGTCTCAATAAATTTAACAAGATTAAAATCATATTAAGCATCTTATCCAACCACAATGGTATGGAACTAAAAATTAATCACAAAAAAAAAAAAAAAAACCAACCCTGAAAAATATACAAACACATGAAGGCTAAATAACATGCTATCAAACAATGAATGGGTTAACAATGAGATCAAGTAAGAAATCAAGAATCATTGACACAAATAAAGTACAATGACTCAAAATCTATGGGACATGGCAAAAGCAGTCCTAAGAGGAAAATTCATAGTAATACATGCCAACCTCAAGAAAGAATAAAAATTTCAAACTAACCTTACACTTAAAGGAACTAGGACATAAAATAGGAAACAAAGTCCAAAGTGAGTAGAAGGAAGCAAATAATAAAGTTAAGAGCGGAAATAAAAGAAAGTCTAAAAAATACAAAAGATCAATGAAACCAAGAGTTGTTTCTTTGAAAAGATAAATAAAATTTATAAACCTTGAATCAGACTCATCATGAAAAAAGAGGGCTCAAATAAATCGAAAGAATTGACAACTGACACCACCAAAATAGAAAGGATTATAAAAAATACTCTGAGCAATTGTATGCCAACAAATGGAAGATTTAGAAGAAAAAGATAAATAATAGAAACACACAATCTCCTAAACTGAGTGAGGAACAGAAAATCTGAACTGGTCAATAATCAGATCCTAAAAAACAAAAGTCCTGGACCAGAAGGCTTTACAGGTGAATTTTACAAAACAGTCAAAAAATAATGAACACTTATTCCTCTAAAAATATTTCAAAAAATTCAAAAGAAGGGAAGGCTCCCAGCTTACATTATTAAGCCACCTTTACCCTGATTTCATCACGAAAGACATTACCAAAAAAAAAAAAAAAATTATAGATCAATATCCCTGATGAGCATAGATGCAAAAATCCTCAAAAAATATTAGCAAACTGAGTTCAGCAATACAAAACAAGTCTCAATAAATTTAAGAAGATTAAAATCATATTAAGCATCTTATCCAACCACAATGGTATGGAACTAAAAATTAATTAAAAAGATAATACACCATGACCAAGTGGGATTTATTCCTGGAATTCAAGATTGGTTTAATATCTTCAAATCAATTAATATATTACACCACATAAAATAAAAAATATAAATCATATGATTATATCAATAGATGCAGAAAAATGATTGACAGAATTTGTCATTCATTTATGATAGAAATTCTCAGTAAAGTTGGAATAGAGGGAACACACCTGAACACAAAAAAGTACACATATGACAAACCCTCAGGTAACATCATAATGGGGAAAAGCTAAAAGCATTATCCTAAAGATTAGGAACAGGATAAAGATGTCCACTTTCACCACATTTATCCAACACAGGATTGGGAGTCCTAGCCTCAGCAATCAGACAAAAAAAAACAAAAACAAAAACAAAAAACCCACAAAAAACAAACAACACCATCCAAATTGGAAAGCAAGGTATAAAACTGTCATTATTTGCAGATGACAAGACTGGAACTAAAACAAGGCTATCATAAGAGACTGAAAATTACATAATGGTAAAAGCATCAATCCAACAAGAGGATATAACCCCAAAAAACATTTGTGCACCCAACATAAGAACACTGAAGTGTATAAAGCAAATATTAACTGACTAAAGGTAGAGATTGACAGTAATACAGTCATGGTAGGGGAATACCCCATTGACATAAATGAACAGATCTTCCAGACAGAAAATCAACAAGGAAACAGTGGCCTTAAATGTCATACCTGACCAGACTAATTTAATTGGTATTTTTGGAGCATTTCACCCTGAAGCAACAATATGTGTTCTTCTCAAGTGCAGATGGAAAACCCTAAAAATTCCACCCCAAAACTATTAGAACTAATATGAATTCATTAAAGTAAAAAGATACAAAATTAATATTCAAAAATTGGTTCTATACACAAATAATAAACTATCAGAGACCTTAGGTAAACAATTGCATCAAAAAATAAAATACCTGGGTTTAGAGAAAAATGGCGGAGTGAGAGTTGTCCCCAGATCTCTCCCCTTGAAACAACAATAAGCTGAACATCTAAAACTCAACAAAAAACACCTAAACTGCACAGCAGCATGCCTAGCATGGGATCTGCACATAAGAGCTACCACAGGTCAGAACCCTCGGTGTCAGGAGGTGGACTGGGAGAAACAAACAAGCTGCCTCTTGCAGCTGCCGGAGCTCCCCGTAGGAGGAGGGGGAGAGGAGAAGGTGTGGTGAGTTCCCGGAACAGCCTTCCCTGGGAGTGCTGTGAGTTCCATGCGGCCAGCAGCAGGGCCCAGTTATCAGGGCAGAAAGCAGAGAAGCAGGACAGCAGAGAAACAACAGTTGATTTTTATATCCATGGTTGCAAAACCAAGGCTGAGCTGCAGTGCCCAACCCCCAATCCAGAAGGACCCTCCAGCCATATTCTCTGAGACCGAACACTGAGGAGCCCCATGGAAATCTGAATAAATGCTACCGAAACTGTGGCTAACACTGACAGAGACTGAGACTGATAGTAGTGAGCATGATTAAATATCTTTTAAGGTTAAAAAAAAAAATAAAGGCATTATTAAGGCTTTATGTAAAGCAGGTATCCAAGAGGCTTAGACGCCACCTACTGGAAACCAAAAGAAAAGCGCCTTCTTTGCAGCAGGCTAAAGGAAGACCTTTCTATAATCTGGGAAAACAGCAGACAACACTTCCATTAATACCGAGGCAGAGAAATAGTCCATTAAACACCATGAACAACCAAGGTGACAAGGCATCTCAGAAAGAAAGAAAAATCTCCAGAAAATAAGCTTACAGATGTGGAAATATGCGACAAGTGACAGAGAATTCAGGATGGTACTTCTGAAAAAACTCATTGAGATCTGAAATGAATCATATCAACAATTTCAGGAACTGAAAAAACAACTATATGAGCAGAATGAGTTCTTTAGCAAGGAGATTGAAACCCTCAAAAAGAACAGAATAGACCTTCAGGAGATAAAGAAAACACTGCAAGAGTTTAAAAATGAAATAGCAAGCTTGGGAAATAGGGCCGACCAAATGGAGGAAAGATCAATGATATCGAAGACAGAAATAAGGAAGAAGAGAGAAACAGAATGAAAAATAATGAAAGAGAAATAAAAGATCTAGCCGACACCATCAGGAGAGGAAACATGAGAATAATGGGCATTATAGAAGGCAAGGAAAAGGAGCACGGATTAGAAAGCATTTTCAGACAAATAGTTGATGAGAATTTCCCAACGCTAAAAAATGAGCTGGAGCTTGGAATTCAAAAAGACAAAAGAACACCCAATTATCTCAACTCAAAAAGGCCTTCACCAAGACATATTGTATTAAAATCATCAAAAATCAATGACAAAGACAAAATTCTCAGGGCAGCCAGGGAGAAAAGGATGGTAACTTATAAAGGAAAATCCATTAGATTATCATCGGACTTCTCAGCCCAGACTTTATAAGCCAGAAAGGAGTGGAATCAAATACTCAGGCTGTTAAGTGAAAGGAATTACCAGCCAAGGATAATGTCTCCAGCTAAGCTCTCCTTTAGATATGAAGGAGAAATTAAGACCTTTCCAGAGAAAGAAAAATTGAGGGAATTCTCCAATTCTCCACACGTGTGTGTGTGTGTGTGTGTGTGTGTGTGTGTGTGTGTGTGTGTGTATATATATATATACACACACACACACACACACACACACACACACACATGCATAATTAGGAGTAAGCTAACTATCAGGCCAATAGAAGCAGAGGATTACAACCTTTACTAAGAACAGCGCATTATAAGCTTAAATAATAAGAGATTTGCTATAGCAAGATAGTAATGAATGTTCAGCATACCTAGGGACAAATTGAGAAAACAATGACTGAAAAGGGGAGGATTCAAAGATCCTAACTCGCTAGTGGAATGGAGATAAGGCACACGCAGAAGAAAATGGATGACTGTGTATATATAACTATCATTTACATATTTGTAATGGTAGATGCACGCCAAAGTTTCAGAACTGAATTATACAACATAAAAGAAGAAGAACCAGAGAGAAAACCCACAAAAGCCAAACAAAATAAAGAAAACAGAAACACAAGGACGAGGAAGCAATGGAAACACCGAGCTACCAGAAAGCAAAAGATAAAATGGCTATAAGAAGAGTTCGTATTTCAATATCCTAAATGTAAATGGACTGAACTCACCAATAAAAAGGCACAGAGTTGCAGAATGGATCAAAAAACAAAACCCAACCATATGCTGCTTCCAGGAGACACAGCTCAGCTCCAAAGACAAATGTAGACTCAAAATGAAAGGATGGAAAATGATATTTCAAGCAAATGGCATTCAGAGAAAAGCGGGAGTAGCAGTACTAATATCGGACAAAAAAGACTTCAAAATAAACAATGAAAAGAAAGACACTGAAGGACACTTCATAATGATAAAAGGAATCATGCACCAAGAAGACATAACACTTAATAATATCTATGCTCCCAATCAGGGAGCCCTGAAATATATAAATCAATTACTAACAGAACTAAAGGGAGAAACAGACCAAAACACTATCATAGTTAAGGGACCTAAATGCCCCACTGTCGGATATGGACAGATTATCCAAACAGAAAATCAATAAGGAAATAACATCCTTAAATGATACATTAAACCAACTGGACATAATTGACATTTACAGAGCCTTCCCTCCCAAAACAGCTGCTTATACATTTTTCTCTAGTGCATATGGAACATTCTCAAGGATTGACCACATACTGAGACACACAGATCATACTAACCATATTCTCTGATTATAATGCTTTGAAACTAGAGATCAACTGCAAAAAGAAAGCAAGAAGATCCACAAATACATGGAGATTAAACAACATGCTACTGAAGAATAACTGTGTCAGAAAAGAAATAAAGAGATAAAGAGATACATAGAAATGAATGATAATGATAGTACAAAATATCAAAATTTTGGGGACATGGCAATAGCGGCCATAAGAGGAAAGTTCATATCATTACAGGCCTATCTTGAAAAACAAGAACGAGCCCAAATAACCTAACACTTCATCTTAAAAAGTTAGGAAAGGAAGAACAAATGAAGCCTAAATTCAGCTGAAGGAAAGAAATAATCAAAATTATATAAAGGGTGGTTCCATAGAGTAGTAGTTAGCACGTCTGCTTTACATGCAGGAGGTCCTGGGTTTGAGCCCCAGTGGAACCACAGCCCATACCTGAGTGCACCAGGCCCTGGATGCGCTAGGCCCAAGGTGCAACAGGTCTCAGGTGCATCATGTCCCCAGGGTGATCCAGGCCCCATGTGTGGGCTGCAAGCATGTGGGAGGAGACACCTCATTTTCAGAGATCCAGTTTTTAAGGGAGATGGCAACATCCGTAGGTAGGGGTGGAAGTGTGTGTGGGGGAATTAAAAAATAATTAGAGTAGAAAGAAATGAAATTACAAACAAACAAACAAAAAACAATAGAAAAAAAATAAATGCAACAAAGCTGGTTCTTTGTGAAGGTTAATAATATTGACAAACCCCTGGCTAGACTCACTATAGAAAAAACAGAAAAGACAGAAATAAACAAAATCAGAGATGAAAGAGGGGAAATTAAGACTAAAATCACAATGGATCATGCAAGAATACTATGAAAAAGTATATAACATCAAATTCAATAACATAGAAGAAATGTTACTTAGGAAAATACAGTCTTCCTAGACTGAGTCAAGAAGAACTGGAAAATCTAAATAGACCAATCAGCAGTATGGAAATTGAAACAATCATCAAAAACCTACCAAAAAGTAAAAGTCCAGGACCAGATGGCCTCACCAGTGAATTCTACCAAACAAAGAAGATTTAGTACCTATTCTCCACAAACTCTTCCAAAAATCAAAGAGGAGGCAATACTTCCCAACACATTTTATGAGGCTAATAGTAATTATCCTGATACCAAAACCTGGTAAAAATAACATAGAAAATGAGACCAATATCTCTCATGAACACAGATGCAGAAATCCTCAATAAGATACCAGCGAACCACATACAGCAACATATTAAAAAGATTATATGCCACAACCAAATGGGCTTCATCCCAGAGGCACAGGGATGGTTCAACATATGCAAATCGATTAATGTGATACACCACATAAACAAGTTAAAAAATAAGAATCACATGATCATATCAATAGATGCAGAAAAAGTCTTTGACAAGATACAGCATCCATTTATGATCAAAACACTTAACAAAATTGGTATAGAAAGAAAGTACCTTAACATAATAAAGGCCATATAGTCAGTATACTTAATGGTGAAAAACTAAAAACCTGCTCTCTAAGATCAAGAACAAAACAAGGCTGTCCACTATCGCCACTGTTCCTCAATATAACATTGAAGTCTTAGTGAGTGCAATCAGGCAAGAAAAGTTGTAAAAGGCATCTAAATAAGAAACGAACTAGTCAAAGTATCACTATTTGCAGATGACACGATTCTCTATATAGAAAACTCAAGACTCCATAAGAATGCTACTAGAAACAATAAGCAAATACAGTAAAGTATTTGCTTTACTGTACAAATCAATGTTCAAAAATACATAGTGTTTCTATACTCTAATAATGCAGTGTCAGAAAAAGAAGTGGAAATAATAATTTCTTTTGCAATTGCAACAAAAGAATAAAATACCTAGGAATAAATCTAACAAAACGTGAAGAACTTATATAATGAAAACTATAACACCCTATAAAATAAATAGAAGATACAAAGAAATGGGAAGACATTCTGTGTTCTTGGATTGGAAGAATCAACACAGTTAAAATGACCTCATTACTGAAAGCATTATATAGATTTAATGCAATCCCCATCAAAATCCCATCAGCATTTTTTAAAGAAATAGAACAAAAAATCATCAGATTCATATGGAAACACAAAAGATCCCTAATCACCAAATCCATCCTGTGATAAAGAATGAGGCTGGAGGCATCTCTCTGCCTGACTTCAAACTGTACTACAAAGCAACAATAATCAAAATGGCATGGTATTGGCAGAAAACAGACACACGGACCAGTGGAACAGAATCGAGAGTCCAGAAGTAAACCCATGTATATATGGACAAATAATTTTTGACAAAAGAACCAAAAACATACAGTGGAGAAAGAAAATCCTCTTCAATAAATGGTGCTGGGAAAACTGGATAGCTATTTGGAAAGGAATGAAACTAGGCTGTTTTCTAGTACCACACACCAAAATTAACACAAAATGAATTAAGTACTCGAATATAATATCTGAAACAATAAAATGCATAGAAGAAAATATAGGAACTAAACTCAAGGGTCTTGGACTAAAGAGGATTTTATGAATTCAACCTGAAAGGCAAGAGAAGTAAAAGCAAAAATAAATGAATGGGACTACATCAAACTAAAAAGCTTCTTCACAGCAAAAGAAACCGTCAACGAGGTAAAGAGACAACTATTTGAATGGGAGAAGATATTTGCAAGCAACACCTTCGATAAGGGCCTAATATTCAAAACATTCAAAGAACTCATAAAACTCGATAACAACAAAAAAGACAAACGATTCAATTAAAAAATGGGCAGAGGACCTGTTCAGACACTTCTGCCAAGAAGACATACAAATGACCAAACAAGCATTTGAAAAGATGCTCAACATTGCTAGCTATTAAAGAAATGCAAATCATAACTATAGTGAGATACCATCTCACATCTGTTAGAATAGCTATTATCAACAGGTCAAGTAATAACAAGCATTGGAGAGGATGTGAAGAAAAAGGAAACTTTTCACACTGCTGGCAGAATGTACATTGGTACAGCCACTATGGAAAACAATATGGAGTTTCCTAAAAAAAAAACTAAGAATTGATTTGCCATATGATCCAGATATCCCTTACTGGGTATTTACCCCAAAGACTTGAAAACCCATATCCGATATGCACATCAGTGTTCATAGCAGCATTATTCACGGTGGCCAGGACATGGAAGCAACCGAAGTGTCCTATGACAGATTATTGGCTTAAGAAGCTGTGGTACATATATACAATGGAATATTACTCAGCCAAAAGAAGAGATGAAATACTGCCATTTGTGACAACATAGATGGACCTGGAGATAATCATGCAAAATGAAATAAGCCAGAGAGAAAAAGTTGAAAATCCCATGATATCACTTATATGTGAGATATAAACCTAAAAACAAATGAGCAGGACAAACAGAGACTCATGGACATGGACAATAGACTAGTGGTTACCAGAGGGGTTGGGTGAGGGGGGTGGAGGGAGGGGAGAGGTAGAAGGGGTAAAAGGGGTCAAATATGTGATGACGGAAATCTAACTATGGGTGGTGAACACACAATGCAATATATATGTATGTCTTACTGTTAAATTGTAAAAAGAATTAAAAAAAAAGGCTATAAGGATGTCCACCATACTTAAAAGTGGAATAGAAAAACTTGGGCAGAACTTCAAGGACGAGTTAGAAAATATAATAAAGAACGAAGCAGACCTGAAGAATACAGTAACTGAAATTAAAATATATAGTAGAAGGAATCAATAGCAGATTAGCTAATAGAGATGAACAGAACAGCGTCCTGGCAGACATAGTGGCAACCAACCAATAGATGAACCCAAAGAGACCCAAACCAAGACATATCTTAATTAAAATGGCAAAAGTTAAAGAGACAATTTCAGGCAGCAATATGAAAATAACATGTTAGATGTAAAGTAAACCCCATAAGGTTAGCAACTGATTAGTTAGATGTAAAGTAAACCCCATAAGGTTAGCAACTGATTTCTCAGAAGCAATTTTACAGGGCAGAAGGGTGTGGCAGGACATCTTTAAAGTGCTGAAAGGAAGGAACTTGCAACCTGGAATAACTTAGCCAACAAAGTTATTCAGAATTGAAGGAGAGATAAAGAATTTCTCAGACAAGGAAAATCTAAGGAGTTTGTCACTGTTAAACCAGCTTTACAAGAAATATTTAAGGGTCTTCTCTAGCAGAAAAAGGCCATAACCAGAAATAAGAAAATATGAGAAAGGAAAAAAACTTACAGGTAAAGCCGAATGTTTAATACAGTAAATCGAAAAATTTAAAAACTACAAAGGTCAAAGGGCAAAAGTATCAAATTTGATTCAAACTACAATAAGTAGTTAGGAAATATACAAAACAAAGATATCTAAATATCTAAATGACATTAATAATATAAAGCATGGAAGGGGTAGTAAAAATGTAGTCCTTTTAAGATATATTCAAACTTAAAGACTTATCAGTTCAAAATAGACTGCTATGGATATAGAAGTGTGTGTGTGTGTGTACATATATATATATATGTGTATATATAAATATATATATATCTTATATAAACCACAACCCAACCCAAAAGCCTACTAAATATACACAAAGAATAAAGAAAAAAGAACCCAAATAAAACCGAACCACAGAGGTCAAGAAAAGAAAGATGTAACAGAGGAGAACTATGAAAAAACAATGAACAAATGGCAGTAAGTACATACTTATTAATAATTAAATGTAAATGGATTAAACGCTGAAATAAAAATACATAGCATGGCTGAATGGATTAAAAAACATGATCTACCTATGTGCTGCTTACAAGAGACTCACTTTAAATCAGAAAACATAAAGGCTGAAAGTGAAGGGATGAAAAAAGATATTCCGTGAAAATAGAAATGAAAAAAAAAGCTGTCATAGCTGTTTTACTCATATCAGACAAAATAGACTTTAAAACAAAGTAAGAAAGACAAAGAAGGACATTACATAACGATAAAAGAGTTAATCCAAGAAGAAGATAAAACAATTATAAATATCTACACACCCAACATAAGAGCACCTAAACAATTATTAATGGACATAAAGGGAGAAATCTACAGTAACTATAACAGTAGGAGATTTTTATACATTTACATCAATGGATGATCAGCTAGACAGAAAATTAATAAGGAAATAATGGCCTTAAATGTCACATTAGGCCAGATTAATTTAATAGACATTACTAGAGCATTTCTCCCCAAATCTGAATACACACCATTTTCAAATGCACATGAAATATTCCCCAGGAGAGATCACATATTAGGCCACAAAACAAGTTTCAATAACATTAAAGAAGATTGAACATATCACACATTTTTTTCTGACCACAATGGTATGGAGCTAGAAATTCAAGAAAACTGGGAAAAAAAATATATGGACACTAAATAATATGCCACTAAACAATCAAGGGATCAAAGAGGATATCAAGACTTACCGTGAGACAAATGAAAAATGAAAACACAACATTTCAAAATGAATGAAATGCGGAAAAAGCAGTTTTAAGAAGGAAGGTGATAGCTAAACAGTCTTACCTCAAAAAAAAAAAAAAAAAACCAACCCAAATAAACTATCTAACTTTACACTAAAGAAACTAGAAAAAGAACAAATAAAACCCAAAGTAAAAAGAAGGATGGAAATAATTATAAGTTGAAATAAACAAAATAGAATCTAAAAAGCAATAGGAAAGATCAATGAAACTAAGAGCTGGTTTTCTGAAAAGATAAATAATATTGACAAATCATTAGCCAAACTCATCAAGAAAAAATATGATAAATGAAAGATAAGATGCAACTGACACCAACTCACACTATTTACAGATAACATGATGACGTGATACACAGAAAACCCTAAAGACTCCACCAAAAAACTATTAGAATAAATTAATTCAGTAAAATTGCAGGATACAAAATTGTTGTTCTTCTATACACAAGTAACAAATGATCAGGAGACATTAAGAAAACAATTGCATCAAAAAGCACAAAGAGGTGGAAGATCTCTACTCTGAAAATTATAAGACACTGAAGAAAGGAATTGATGAGGATACGAATGAATAGAAAGATACCATGCTTATGGATTAGAAAGGTTAATATTGTTTAAATGTCCTTACTACCTATAGCACTATAAATATCCAATTCAATCTCCATTAAAATCCCAATGGCATCTTCTCAGGACTAGAACAACTCATCCTAAAATTTATTTGGAACCAAAGAAATACAGAGAAAGAACAAAGTGGGAGGTATCATGCTTCCTGATTTCAAACTATACTACAAAGCTACAATAATCAAAATAGTATGGTACTGGCATAAAAACAGATATATTGATCAATGAATAGTTCTGAAAGCCCAGAACTAAATCCTCGCTTATATGGTCAATTAATCGACAAAAAAGAAAGCAAGGATATACAATTGGATAAATACAGTCTCTTCAATAAGCAGTGTTGGAGAAACTGGATGGATACATGCAAAAAAAAAAAATTGAAATTGAACCACTTTCTTACATCATATACAAAAATAAACTCTAAATGGATTAAAGACTTTAAGTCAGAGTAAACTCTGACATTGATCTTAGCAATATCTTTTTAGATATGTCTACTTGGGCAAAGGTGAAAAAAGAAAAAATTAAAAAATGGGACTACATCAAACTAAAAGTTTTTTGCATAGGAAGGAAACTACAAAATGAAAAGACAATCTACTAAATAGGAGAAGGTATTCATCACTAATACATCTGATAAGTGGTTACTATCCAAGATATATAAATAACTCATACTACTTAACACTAAAAAAAAAAAAAAAAAAATTCCAATTAAAAAGTGGGCAGAGGAGCTGAATAGACATTTCTCCAAAGAGGACATACAGATGGCCAACAGATATATGAAAAGATGCTCAACATCACTAATTAATCAGGCAAATGCAAGTCAAAACCCTGATGAGGTATCACTTCACACCTGTCAGAATGGCTATTATGAAAAAATCAACAAACAACAAGTGCTGGCAAGGATGTGGAGAGAAGGGAACCTTCGTACACTGTTGTAGCTACTATGGAAAACAATGTGTAGATTCCTCAAAAAAATTAATAGAGCTGCTATGTGATCCATCAATTCCACTTCTGGGTATTTATCCAAATAAAAAAACAACACTATTCTAAAAGATATATACACCCCGAGGTTCACTGCAACACTAGTTATAATGGCCAACATACAGAAGCAACCTAGGTGTCCATTAATAGATGTGAGATTATATATATAATGCGATATATATCATACTAAGTGAAATAAGTCAGAGAAAGACAAAATACCATATGATTTCACTTACATGTGAAATCAAAATCAAAGCAAATGAATAAACAAAACAAAAATGATCCAGAATGGTAGATTGGCAAGCTGATGATTGCCAACGAGAAGGGGTGAAAGAGTAAAATAAAATGCTTTCTGTAGCTCCTGTCTCTTCTGCAGGTACATTTCCAAGGACCTCACCTTCCCCAGTCACTCCCCCACCACCTCTTGCCTTAACCCCTCCTGTCCTCCCACGCAGGCGCCCTAGACAGCAAAGAGTGGATACACGCTGGCACCGACCCCTTAACTCACGTGGTCCTGCCACATACTCTCTAAGTGAGGGGAGCCGTCAATACCTCACTTTCACCCTGAGCCCAGGGAGGAAATTCGACAGCGCGGAGACAGTCCCTGCACGGACTACCCCACCCAGCCCTCCCTGAGGTCCCAGCCTTGAATCTGCTGCTGCAGGGGCCATTTCAGAGACTCGTTCCTGCCCCTCCACTCCTCATTCCACTTAGGGGGTCCCCATAATGGGACCTCCCTTCCTAGGCACCCATTTTTCAAAAACTCACACTGAGGACGGGTTTTCTGCGCCTCCAGCTAAATCTGCAATGCTGGGCCTCTCCCAGGAACTAGGATAACCAAACCCAAACACCACTCTGCAGATCCCTGGGCAGAATGCAGCCAAAGAGGCCGCGGCGGGTTGGACTGAGCTGGACCACTCCGGCCAATCCTTGAAGCGGGGTCTGGGCACCACCTCCAATGACAAGGGAGAGCCTACTAGGCAGGATTCTGTATCCTGGCAACGAAGCAACCACGCATGCGCAACCAAAAGTTGACAGCCATCTCCACCTCCCACTGACCCCAAAGCTGGGCTTGGCTGATTGCAGGGCTTGGTTATGTTTTCACCATAGGATAGAAGATGTTTGAAGGACAGACAACACAAACGAGGCCCAATACTGGATTTTGATTGAGCATTGGAAATGCTCAAAATGCTTAAAATGGAAAATAATGCCCTTTCCCAAATGGCTCGTTCTGAGGAGAATAAATTTTGAGGATCATAACCCTTTGAGTCAAATATTGGTCGGTTCTGGCCACAACAAATGTGGATCTATGAGAGTCCCAGGCAGTATGAAGTACTGATGATCAGGTAGTGGTGGCCTTACCTAGGCCCTACCTGGTGGAAACTATTCAGTGATTGAAGTTTTCCCAGCTTTTCTTACAGTCACCAAATTGAAGGTGAAGGCAATTTTGCCCTTCACGAAAGGAAAATAACATGACTGGTCAATGATACAAGTAAGTATTACAAAGACCCTTTTATAAGAGATGGAAAAGTAAGTGTTACAAAGTGTTACAAAGACCCTTTTATAAGAGATGGAAAAGCTGCTTTAGAAGCTTTCTTTTGTTCAAGGAATTTTAGTCCATAAATGTCATTATTTTTGATGCTCAAATTGTCCCAGATTTGTCCAGCACACCCCTTTCAAGCTGTCTCCTTGTCCTCCAACATTCTTTGAGCACTTTCTTAATTTCTGACAATATGTTCCAGGCTCATCTAGGACTTTGCTTGCCCCAGATCTGTGATTTCCCTCAGGCACTTTGGTATCTTTTAGTGGGAAGGGTATGCTCACTGCTCCTGCAATATTACTGCTTTTAAGCGTTTTTAATGCACAAGTTAAAATATATATATGTGTGTGTAATTTTTTAAATCATAGGTTTATATTAATCCTCTTATTTAAATCAAACATAAGCAGGTTCTTCTCTATTTCCCCCATGCCAAGATTTCATTCCGTTTCTCCCATGGGAACAGACCTGGTTACCAATATCAGGAAATGTATGCATTTGCTCAGTCCTGTAACACAAATATAGTTTCAGAATTCCTATGCCCATTTTACTATCATGTAAAGCAAACCTATCATGTTTTGTAAATCTTTTTGTCCATAGAACATATCCCATTGTGTAAGAATGTATATGCAAATTATTGTTCTTGAAAGTCACTTGAATTATTTATTTTTAATGTGTTTAGTTGTGTTATCAATTTGATATACAGGTTCATGTACTTCAGTTTGCATTCAATTTTTAGAGTTTGTTTTTACATAATTCTATATTTAGTTTTTTCAAATCGATAAAATGTTTATATTTTAAATGTTACTTTTTAAATGTCAAAAAATCAAAAATATATTTTAAAAACGGACCCAAAGAAATCACCTTCCAATCGCTATCCTATCTATACCATTAACCTAACCCTTATAACAAAATGTTTTCATTGATTTCTTGGTTATTCTTCCTGGAGTTCTTTTTGAAAAAAATGAACAAACACATATTCATATATCTATATATTTACATTCTTATTTCTCTTTAAAATATATGGAACACTTTATACCTTGCTTTTTTATTTAACAGTACAGCCTTCAAAATCATTCCATATCAGTGAAATACATGGCTTTCATTATTTTTTATGTCCATATGTATTTTTCAGTTTTTTAGATATTTTATTTGACAAGTCTTCTCAGCATGGACATTTAGATTGGTTCAATATTTTGCTGTTACAAACAATGCTGCCATAAATAATCTTATGTATATCTATTTTTATTGTTTGAGGTGTAGTTTTAGGTTAAATTCTTAGAAGCGCAATTACTGGATCAAAAGGTAAATTTTTATGTAGTTTTGTTAGATGCTGTCAAATTTCCCCACATGGCTGCTGCACTGCTTTGCGTTCCCACCAGAGATGCGTAAGAGCAACTGTCATCCCACACCTTCACCAGCAGAGGGTGTTGTTAAGCTCTGAGATTTTTTTTGCCAATCTAAGAGGTAAGAAAGAAATAAGATTTTAGTATAATTTTATTTTGCATTTATCATATTATGAATGAAATTAAACATCATTAGTGTATCATAAAGGCCATTTTATTCACTTCTCTCTTTTTCTGTCAATTGTAAGAACTCTTTTATATTAGGTAGATTAACCTTCTATTTGGGTTCCACGTTGCAAATATTCTCTCAATTTTATTTGTACATTGACTTAGTTTATGGTGCTTTTTGCCCATGCAAGAGTTTTTTTTCCTTAGTACTAATGCATTAAAATATCATTCTTTTTATTTACTGCATCAGTATTTTTGAAGCATAGTTATAAAAACCTTCACACAGGTTACAATGGAATTATCCAATTTTTTTTTCTAGTCTTATATAGTTTCAGTGTCAACATTCATATCTCTGATCAATGAGTAGTCTATTTCATTGGGGTTGAGGTAAGGGCTACTCATTACTCATATGACAGTGAGAAGAAATCAACCGTTTCCCATGGAATTGCTAAACATCACTTTTTTTTCAGGTTTTATTGAAATATAATAGACAGTTGCTTGTATTTGCATCGTACAATTCAAAGAGTTTTTTTCAATTATAATTGTCATACAATAATATATTAGTTTCAGTTGTACATTCTAGTGATCAGAGATCCACATAACTCGCAAAGCAGTTTTGTAGTACCCCTCCTCCCCTTAATATTTATTACATTATTAATCATTTCCCTATGCTACACTCTACATCTCCATGTCTATTCTGCAACTATCCATTTGTACTTCTTAATCCCTTTCCCTTTTTTCCATTCCCCCAACCCTCCTCCCATCTAGTGGCCCTCAAAATATTCTCTGTGTCTATGAGTTTATTATTGCTTTAGTTGTTGTTTATTTTGTTCTTTAGATTCCATGCGTACATGAAATCATGTGAGACCTTTCTCTATCCAACCTCTTTCATTTAGCACAATACTCTCTAGGTCCATCAAGGCAATATCTTTTTCCATCTCCTTCCTTTTAGTCTTTTAACCTAAAATGAGTCTATTGGAGGCAGCATATGTAGGGGTCTTGTTCTCTTATCCATTCAGCCACCCTATCTTTTGGTTGGAGCACTTAATTCTTTTCCATTTGAGGTACTTGTTAATAAGAATATGGTTATTACCATTCTTTATTCCTGTTTTTGATACATGTTTTTTCTTCTTAAAGGAGAACCTCCAACATTTCCTGTAATATTGGCTTGGTGTTGATAAATTCCTTCAGCTTATTTTTGTCTGGGAAGCTCTTCATCTGTCCTTTGACTCTAAATGATAGCTTTGCTGGATAAAGTATTCTTGGTTGCAGATCCTGGGTTTTCATCATATCGAATATTTTATGTCAAGCCCTTCTGTCCTGCATGATTTTTTTTGAGAAATCAGCTGCTAGTCTTATGGGTGCTCCCTTGCTGGGTGCTTCTCTTATAAGTGCTTTTCTCTTGCTGCTTTTAAGATATCCTCTCTCTATATATATATCTATATCATCTATATCTATATCTATATCTATCTATCAAGATATATATATGTATATCTATAGATATAGATATATCTATAGATATATCTATAGATATAGTAGGTGTTCAGTGGCACAATCCTAAGAAGGGTTCAGTTGCAAGTCAAGTTTATTCCCAGCCTGTGCCCCTCTGGGGCCACCTGTTGATTCAGCAAACAATCCACAGGTTCTGTGCTTATAGTTGCCTCAAGAAACCACAGCAGAAACTGATGTCAGCTGCCACTAGTGTGAGTCTTGGTCTGCTCAGCAAGGAGCACGTGACTCGCCGAGGTTACATTTGGAATTGGCTTGGGTGAGGCCACAAGTTAGGAGAGGGGCAGTTTCAGGGACTCCTCTTGGTGGAGTGACCTCTGTTATCCAGTTCGATGACATCTTGGCTGGCAGTGCTGCTTCAGCTCACTGGGAGTGGGGAAGGCTCAACAGAGAAACAATGGATACTACTCGACACTTCTGTCCCAGAGAGATCTTAGCCTCCGGCCTTCACTCGGACAAATCAGTATCCCACCGTAAGTCCCTGGTGTCCCCTGCACAGCCAACCAAGGTGCTGGTGCTCAGATTGAGCAGGTCCATCACCACGAAAGTCCACTTGTGGACATGGCCCCTTTAAGAGATGTCTGCAGCTGCAGGCTGCTGCTGCTGCAGCCTCTATATAACTAGGCCACTCAGGACCAGGCAGCCTTGCGTCCTTTCCCCATCCCACCTCCTCTCATTGCAGGGTGATTTCTTATTTCTCTCTCCAGTTATAGGACTGATTCATCTAGATCCCAGGCAACTTAACTTGCTGTTTGCTCCATGTTTCTGTTGCAACTTTGATTTGGTTTCAAGAGGGATGATCAAAACCCCTATCATTTACACCATTTTTTTCCCTTCCAAAAATCACTTTTTATAATGCCCCCTGCCCCGCTCTCACATCTTCAGTGGCTTTCTACTACCACTGCCATGTTGTTCAGGGCCTCACGATGAGCTGACATTGAACCCCTAGGATCCTGCTGAGTCAGGCCACGCACTGTCACACATACATAAACATTCTATCTTCCATCCATTGTTCCTGCCTTCTCGAAATTCTACTTGCCTTGAACCTCTCTCCATGGTCCTTGGAGATCCATTTGCTTCTCTGCCTCCTTCCTGCTTCAGTAGCCCAGATATAATTCATTCCCTCAAATTCTCCTAGAATAAGGTTTTGTAAACAAAGTTTCATTTAGTCCTTAAATTCTATATAGATTTTCTTTCTCAGGTCGCAGGCTGGGCTACATTCCTTTGGATCCCATTGTTTTGATGTCCCAGTAAAAGTATCAACTTCTTGAGTCAAAATACAGGACTGGTTGCTGTAGAATTCTAACCAACAGTCAGTGCTCAGTTTAGGGCTGGGGTGTGAGAGATGTCAGGGTGGGAATAAGCTTCCAAAAGATGTGCATGGCCAGGGAGAGGAGGAGCAATCTGGAGAGACAGGCAGGACTAGGCATTGAGTTCTCCAGGAAAGTAAATGTTTGTATTCAGGGATTCAGTTCCCGTGACTGTGGTGAGTAAGGAGGAGAAAGATCGCAAGAACAAGAAGGAAGGCATTGGTCTTGTACTTGCCCTGCCCCTCCTCTTCCACTTCTGAAGTTCCACTTCTCCAACATCAGCTCACATACCATTTCCCCCAGGAAGGCCATCTCTAGTTGCATGGTTGACACTGTCTCCCACTCTTTCCTGCATGTAATGCATCATTTTTGTCCCTGCTGTTTTCTCTCTGCTGATAGGAAGTTGCTTTTGGTGTGCCTCATGAAGTGAAGGGCAACCCCATTAAGTCAGTTGCCTAACTCCATTTGGACAGTGTCTTTTAAATGTTGGATCCCCATGCCTTTGATGCACACAGAAGGTCATTCTATGGACCCTGCAAAGTTTTCTAAGTTTCTGGGGGAAACCGGGAACCTGGAAACTTCTCTGGCAGGCCAGTAAGGGAGACCATTCTAATAAAGTTATCCTAGAATTCTGAGGGTTCTTTATACATTGCAGATACTAGACCTTGATCATATATGTGGCTGGCAAATATTTTCTCCCTGTCTGTACTCTGTCTGTTCATCCTTTCTTAAGGGTCTTTCACTAATCTAAGTTTTTAATTTTGCTGAATTTCAATTTCTCTATTTCTTTCTATGGACTACACTTCTGGTGTCAAGTCTAAAATCTCTACCTGGCCCTAGAACCCAAATTTTTCTCTGAGAATTTTACTACAACCCTTGCCCTTTTCCTAAGGTATATTCTAATTTCATGTTTTACATAAGAGTGCTTGATTTATTTCAAGTTCATTATTGTATGAGCTGTGAACTGGTTATGTATAGGTATTTATATCAAGGATAGTTTGTTGATTTGTTTGTTTGCTTGCTTGCTTTCTTGCATGTTTTGCCTGTAGATGTCCATTTGATGGAGAGGACATCCTATAAATTGCTTTTGCACATTTGCCAAAAGTCAGCTGTGCTTGCACATATTTGTTTGGGTTTCTGTTCTGTTCCATTGATAAACGTGTCTGTCTGTCGACATCACATGGTCTCTATCAGCTCTATAAATAAGCATCAAAACAGAGGTGGCTTTATTTTTATTATTTGAAATTGCTGTAGCAATTCTAATTCCTCTGCCTATCCATATAATTTTTTAAAGGTAAATGTTTACTTTTTTTAAACACCAAAGGAAGTTCTACAACTTGCTTTTTTCCATTTAACAGCTCATCATCAATATTTACCTCCTTAAAATCCCCACAGATTCATAGTAGTACATTGTATGGATATACCTTGCTTCGTATGGGATTTATTTAACCCAGTTCCTCTTAATGCATAACTATTATTTCCCCCCAATTTTTTGTTATTATGATAATGCTGAAATCAATAATCTTATCATCATGCATATATTTGTTCAAATGTCCCCACACATTTGTTGTCTCTGGACTTTTTTGTGGTATATACAAAGGTAAATTTTGTTTAAAATTTATGTGGTCAAGTTCATCAATTATTTCTTTGATGGCTTCTGGGTTTTGTTTTATGCTTTAGAAGGACCTTCTTCATTCCAGTATTATAGAATAAAAATGATTCATCCATGTTTCCTACAAGCATTTTCCTAAAGTCTATGCCCACCTAAGACCCCCAAAATTTGTTAATTCCACCAGGGAGCCCAAGTGGGGCATCTGGCCAGGCATAGCTCTATACAATATGCACAATGCTCTCTGGAGTTGGGCAGTCCTGAGGACCTTGAGGGAAGGAGCAGAGCACTGGAAATTTTTCTTGAGAAATAGGTTCTCCTCTCAGTATCATACATTCATTTAATGGCTCTCTTGCTCTAAGGGCCCACCTTGTTTACCTATATGAGCAAAATTTAAGAAAAGGATCTAGAACCCAATTTAGGGTAAGCATTTTTTCCTGTCGTGGGCCCCACATCATTTTGGACGGACCACTCAGTAGTCCCCTGTGTATGCAATCCTGATGCCTCACCTATTGTGTATCTCTGGAGAGAACCACAGACTGGGAGCCAATGCAGCTTATATGACCCATGGACAGTCACTCAGAACCTCCAAGCCACCACCACTTTCCTGAGGAATGAGTAATCTAAGTCATGACAGAATGGAGAAGTCAAGAAAGAAAGGTGGAAGCCTCAGGGCCACCACCTCTAAGCTCTCCAGTCCTGAATTGTCCACCTACTGTGTGAGTCAGCCTCTCTGAACTTCAAGTTGGGAGAATTCAATAAAAAGTTTCATATGCAGTGTTATTAGATTTGTAATATGTAGGTATATATGTAATATACATGAGTATGTAATGAAGAGCAGACATTAATCTTTCAGGCATCTTCATCACAGTTTGCAGGACCCACTTGTGGTGCCTTAGCTGTGTATGTCCCTGAAGGAGATCTCCCAGGACTCTATCAAGCACACAAAATTCACTAGGGGTGCCTCATTCCTTATGAGCCCACTGCTTACATTGGGGACAAGATTATCCTATATGACTTATCCTATGCAGTCATAAAGAAGGGCTGGAAGTAGGGTAACAAGACCACTTAACCAAGACAGAAGGTACCAGCTGAGACAACATTCCTGCAGACACTGGTTACACACTTTGACCCAGATGGCACCAATGATCCACAGAAGCCTTTTCAGTCACAGAGAGCTTGTGTCTGGTCATAAGCATGTATATGTATTTGGTGAGTTGGGTTTTATTATTAGTGACAATGGAAATAATCCTTTATACTATCTAGGTCATCCTTTCCTCTCTTCATTGGTCTTCCTCCTTTCCCACTTATTCAACCTTCAAATTTTTTCCTATCTGACTCACAGGTGCTGTGTGGCCCCATGAGCCATCCCTTTCTTACAAGCTGTGTGATCCTTATGCCCTGTCATCACGTCAGGTCCCATATAGTCTATATGGAGAGGGACTTCCCTTTCCCAAGGTCTCTACTCAGGAGGGAGAATTCTTATGGAGTGTAAGATTTGCCCCAAGAAAGATGAACCCCACAGACTTGTAATATCCCTCAGCAGCCATCACTCTGTTCCTTGACCTTGCCACACTCATTCAGTGATCCATCTCAGCAATATTTTCAAACATCAGCCCTCCTAAAGCTGACCCAGCTCAATGTATACTGTACAGTCACCAGATTTTCTACCATCCAGAGTCACCATTTCTGGTAAGTTATGTTATTCCTGAATACTTCCAGAGCTAAGCTGTCTTGTAGTGTGTAGAAGGTGGGCAAGGTGACCCAGGTCTTAGGCTAATTTTCAAGTCTCTAGTTTGGAATTCATCTCTTTTCTAGAAGCTAGAGAATGAGCTGAAAGTGCTACTTGAAGATATGTTGAGATTCTTTTTTCTTTGCCACACCTGATAACATGTTCTTCCATTCGCAGTTGTGCTAAGACCTTATTCTTGCTCTGCCTGCCCTTTGACCTCCTGTTCCCACCTGCTAAAACACAAAGTTGGCTTGTGCTCCCTGCTGCTCTGATGCCTGTCATACTGGGAGAGGAAAAGGAAGTTGATAGTTGACTGTTTATTTTCATTAAAGCTAAGCTAAGAAATGGGGAGTTGCTTATCTCTCCAGTCTCCATTGGGAATGAAAGGGGTCTTGAGGGACGCATGGAAGCTATTCTTCACCAAAATATTCAGGGACATGGATATTGCTCTTCACTTTTCTGAACTTAGAAATCCAAGATTCCCCAAATATAGCTCCATATTGGAGATATGCAAAGTTTCTTGTCTCTCTCTGTTCTGGAGATGAGTGGGAACAATTGTGACCATATGTAACCTGTATAGATTCAAGCATTCCAGCCTCAGCTGTTTACATACAGTACAATATAATGATACAGAAGTGAGAGGATCAATAACTCCAGGTCCTGAGGCATTCTCTTTAGTGGATTTTCTCACTTTTTACATATATTACATATATACCTACATATTACAAATCTAATTTTCTCACTTCTCCATAAAGAATTCTCACTGAATTCTTTAGGGGATTTTGTATTTGTTTTTAAAAGGCAGGATTCATAGAGACAAATGAAGGAAGCTGGATGATAGTGGGTGTGCAACATCACCATGAATCTCTTTGTGTAAGTCTTGTCAGTTCTGAGAAGTCAAAGCTGCTCTCAGTAAAAGCTGAAGCTGAACTCTAAGTGGCAGTTCTGGGGATATTCTAAATTTCCCCTAAATTCAGCAGAGAGAGAGAAACATACTCTTGTTTGTGAGGAAATTGTAAATAGTAGAGAAGAATCAGTGCCACTATTTATGAGAAACAAAGATGATCCTCTTCAGAGGATGTGTAACATGAGAGTCAATTAATTTTCAAAAGTTGTACGGAAACTCTTTGAGAGAAATTTTGCTTATAGTAGGGGATGGAGGAAGACTTTCTGACTGATTGAAGGGAACTCCTACTCCCCAACCCACCCCATCGACCCTGGTCCCTGAGACAGAGCCTGAAACAGGTGTAAGGTGGTTTGATGGACCATCCATTCTTGGTCCAGGCTATTGGTCCTGGTTGGGGACAATGTCCTGAGCAGCATGGGAGTGGATTGACTCAAACATAGTCACTCATCATGGAACTGCAATTTCCTTGGTGTTTCTGACCCTGTTTGTGACTGTCCTGTGTGGAGCATTCAGCCTCTCAGAGTCTGTGTGAAGGTGGCAGGATGCAGCCCTCAGCCGTGTCCTTGCTCAGGGAATTGGGGAGCCCTGAAATTATAGGAAGATGTGATGTTAGGCTCTCCTGAGCCTTAGGTTACTCCTTCAATGGACTTCTTTTCCTTGCATTAACTCCTCACTTAAGTTCCACCATCTTCTCCAGGATCTGGGCAATGTCTGGCTTGTTCATCTGGTTTCAATGTTCCCTTTGCCTACAGAGGTAACTCTGATTTCTGGTGGCCCTGGGCTATGCATAGTGGCTTTGTGCCATGGGTATTTATGTCCCTTCTCTCTCTTCAGTGGATGAAAGCAGTAAAACCAATGCCTCCTCCTGTTTTTAAGGCACTTGTCATGGAAGTAGGGACAGAAATTGCTAATTGCCTGTTCTAAACAGGGGGCCATCTCCCCAGGGAGAGTGGTGTCAAATCCTGTATCCCTTATTTCATTCTATGCTGCCATTGGTCTCCTCATTCTATGCTGGCCTCTTTCTCCTAGGTCCATGATAGATTCTTGTCCTGTTTTCTGTCCTCCCAAGTCTAAGGCACCTTTGCCAGTCTATGAGTACAACTAAAGGAGGACATTCTCACAGTCTGTCCTTCTTTATCCATGCTATCAGAAGCAGATCAGTTTTTGAGATCCTGAGAGAGTGTAGGGTCATGTAAGAAAATAGCATCTGAAGGAAAAGTTGGGTCCAGTTGTGGAATACGGTCTGGTATGTGAGTATTCATGAGGAGAAAGTGATGCTGAAAGGGGATCATGGACAATGTAGGAACCAGTTTCAAAGAGAGCTCTGATGGAAGAAAGGCACCCAGAGGAACACAGATTCTGAGGAATATTAGAGGGTACACGCTGCAGGTGAAATAGACTTCACAGAATTAGTCTGGCCAAATCACTCAACAAAGTGTCCAAAGGAACAAACATAAACACAAGTATGGGCGGCAGGGGGGTGGTGGTGTGTGGAATTAATTTCCAAAGATTGCTAGATTTAATTTTAATTTTAATTTATGTCTTTAGAAGTTCCCCATTTTATTTATAATGTATTTTTATTATGATAACATTAGTTAACAAAATCCCATAAATTTCAGGTGTACAATTCAACAGTAAGGCATAGATATATATTGCATTGTGTGTTTGCTGCCCATAGTTAGATTTTTTTCTTTCTTCTTTTTAATTCTTTTTTTAATTTTATTTTTTTATTTTTTATATTTTAAAAACCAGTTTATTTTTTTCATATGATATATACATAATGTTTTTTTAACATTTTATTAATTTTATTTATTTTCCCCCTCCCTTCAGGTAACCACTAGTCCATTGTCCATGTCCATGAGTCTCTGTTTGTCCTGTTCATTTGTTGCTTTTAGGTTTATATTCCACATATGTGATATCATATGATTTTCAACCTTTTATGCCTGGCTTATTTCACTTAGTATGATTATCTCGAGGTCCATCCATGTTCTCGCAAATGGCAATATTTCATCTTTTCTTATGGCTGAGTAATATTCCATTGTATATATGTACCACAGCTTCTTTAGCCAGTCATCTGTCATAGGACACTTTGGTTGCTTCCATGTCCTGGCCACTGTGAATAATGCTGCTCTGAACATCAGTGTGCAAATATCTTTTCAGATATGGGTTTTCAAGTCTTTGGGGGTAAATACCTAGTAGAGAGATTGCTGGATCATATGATAGATCAATTCTCAGTTTTCTGAGGAACCTTCATATTGTTCTCCATAGTGGCTGTACCAATTTGCAGTCCCACCAGCCGTGTATTAGAGTTCCTTTTTCTCTGCATCCTCTCCAACATTTGTTATTACTTGTCCTATTGATTATAGCTATTCCAACAGGTGTGAGATGGGATCTCATTATGGTTTTGATTTGCATTTCCCTAAGAGCTAGCGATGTTGAGCATCTTTTCATATGTTTGTTGG
This sequence comes from Pteropus vampyrus, assembly GCF_000151845.1. Classification (NCBI taxonomy): domain Eukaryota; kingdom Metazoa; phylum Chordata; class Mammalia; order Chiroptera; family Pteropodidae; genus Pteropus; species Pteropus vampyrus. The sequence goes on from NW_011889708.1 coordinate 355,634, forward strand.
TCATTTGTATATCCTCTAAGGAGAAGTGTCTGTTCAGGTCCTCTGCCCATTTTTTGATTGGATTATTATTTCTTTGTTGTTGTTATTGAGTCATATGAGTTCTTTGTATATTTTAGATATTAGGCTCTTATCGGAGGCATTGCTTGCAAATATATTTTCGCATTCGAATTGTTGTCTCTTTACCTTGTTGACAATTTCTTTTGCTGAGCAGAAGCTTTTTAGTATGACATAGTCCCATTCATTTATTTTTGCTTTTGCTTCCCTTGCCTTTGAGGTCAAATTCATAAAATCCTCTTTAAGACCAAGGTCCTTCAGTTTAAGTCCCTATGTTTTCTTCCATGCATTTTATTGTTTCAGATCTTATATTCAGATCCTTAACTAATTCATTTTGAGTTAATTTTAGTGTGTGGTGATAGACAACAGTGTAGTTTCATTTTTTTGCAGGTGGCTTTCCAGTTTTCCCAGCACCATTTATTGAAGATGCTTTCCTTTCTCCACTGTATGTTTTTTGACCTCTTTGTTGAAAATTATTTGCCCATATAAATATAGGTGTATTTCTGGACTCTTGATTCTGTTCCACTGGTTCGTGTGACTGTTTTTCTGCCAGTACCATGCTGTTTTGATTACCGTCGCTTTGTAGTATAATTTGGTGTTAGGCAGAGTGTGCCTCCAGCCTCTTTTTTCTCAGGATGGCTTTGGCAATTTGTGGTCTTTTGTGCTTCCATACAAATCTGATTATTTTTTGTTCTATTTCTTTAAAAAATGCTGATGGGATTTTGATGGGGATTGCATTAAATCTGTATAATGCTTTCAGTAATGAGGTCATTTTAACTGTGTTGATTCTTCCAATCCAAGAACATGGAATGTCTTCTCATTTCTTTGAATCTTCTTCGATTTGTTTTAATAGGGTCTTGTAGTTTTCATTATACAGGTCCTTCACATGTTTCATTAAAGTTATTCCTAGGTATTTTATTCTTTTTGTTGCAATCGCAAAAGAAATTATTTTTTTTGCTTTTTTTTTTTGACACTTCATTATTATAGTATAGGAACATTATGGATTTTTGAACATTGATTTTGTATCCAGAGACTTTACTGTATTTACTTATTTCTAGTAGTGTTCTTATGGAGTCTTTAGAGTTTTCTATATAGAGAATCATGTCATGCACAAATAGTGACAGTTTGACTTCTTTGTTTCCTATTTGGATGCCTTTTATATCTTTCTCTTACCTGATTGCACTTGCTAGGACCTCCAATGTTATACTGTATAACAGTGGCGATAGTGGACAACCTTGCCTTGTTCCTGATCTTAGAGGGAAGGTTTTTAGTTTTTCACCATTAAGTGTAATGTTGGCTGAGGGTTTGTCATAGATGGCCTTTATAATCTTAAGGTATATTCTTTCTATACCGATTTTGTTAAGTGTTTTGATCATAAATGGATGCTGTATCTTGTCGACGGTTTTTCTGCATCTATTGATATGATCATATGATTCTTATTTTTTAATTTGTTCATGTGGTGTATCACATTAATCTATTTGTGTGTGTTGAACCATCCCTGCACCCTTGGGATGAAGCCCACTTGATCATAAGTGTATAATCTTTTTAATATATTGCTGCATTTGGTTTGCTAGTATCTGACTTAAGATTTTTGCATCTGTATTCATGAGAGATATTTTAATCTGTAAAACATAGTCTGTAGTTTTCTTTTTTTGTGTTATCTTTACCAGGTTTTGGTATCAAGTTAATACTGGCCTCATAAAATGAGTTGGGAAGTATTGCCTCCTCTTCAATTTTTTGGATGAGTTTGAGGAGAATAGGTATTAAATGTTCTTTGAACGTTTGGTAGAATTCACTGGTGAACCCATCTCGTCCTGGACTTTTACTTTTTGTTAGGTTTTTGATGATTGTTTCAATTTCCATACTGCTGATTGGTCTATTTAGATTTTCCAGATCTTCTTGATTCAGTCTAGGAAGATTGTATTTTTCTAAGTACTGGTCCATTTCTTCTAGTTTATTGAATTTGATGTTATATACTTTTTCATAGTATTCTTGCATGATCCTTTGTATTTCTGTGATTTCAGTCTTAATTTCCCCTCTTTCATCCCTGATTTTGTTTATTTGTGTCCTTTTCCTTCTTTCTTTAGTGAGTCTAGCCAGAGGTTTGTCAATTTTATTAACCTTCTCAAAGAACCACCTCTTTGTTGCATTTTTTTCTATTGTTTTTTGTTTTGTTTTGTTTTCAATTTCATTTATTTCTGCTCTAATTTTGATGATTTCTTTCCTTCTGCTGACTTTAGGCCTCATTTGTTCTTCCTTTTCTAGTTTTTTAAGATGAAGCGTTAGGTTGTTTATTTGGGTTCATTCTTGTTTTTGGATAAGCTGTAATGATATGAACTTTCCCAAAAGTTTCGATATGTTGTACTATCATTATCATTCGTTTCTATGTATGTCTTGATCTCTCTTTTTATTTCTTCTATGTCCCAGTTATTCTAGTAGCATGTTGTTTAATCTCCATTTATTTGTGGTTCTTTCTGCTTTCTTTTCACAGTTGATCTGTAATTTCAAAGCATTATGATCAGAGAATATGGTTAGTATGATTTCGACTCTCTTATATTTGTTGAGGGTATCTCTGTGTCCCAGTATGTGGTCAATTCTTGAGAATGTTCCATGTGCAGTAGAGAAGGATGTATAAATAGCTATTTTGGGTTTGAAGGCTCTGTAAATGTCAGTTATGTCCAGTTGGTTTAATGTATCATTTAAGGATGTTATTTCCTTATTGATTTTCTATTTGGATGATCTGTCCATATCCAACAGTGTGGTATTTAAATCCCCTACTATGATAGTGTTTTGATCTGTTTCTCCCTTTAGTTCTTTTAGTAATTGCTTTTCATATTTCGGGGCTTCTGATTGGGAGCATAGATATGAATAAATGTTACATCTTCTTGGTGCATGATTCCCTTTATCATTATGAAGTGTCTCTCCATATATTTCTTTATCTTTTTTATTTTGAATTCTATTTTGTCTAATATTACTACTGCTACTCCTGCTTTTCTCTGAATGCCATTTGCTTGAAATATCATTTTCCACCCTTTCACTTTGAGTCTGTATTTGTCTTTGGAACTGAGTTGTATCTCCTGGGGGCAGCAAATGGTTGTGGTTTTTTTTTTGTTGTTGTTGTTGTTGTTGTTGTTGTTTTGTTTTGTTTTTGTTCCAATCTGCAGCTCTGTGCCTTTTTATTGGTGAGTTCAGTCCATTTACATTTAGGGTGATTATTGAAATATGAACTCTTCTTATAGCCATTTTATCTTTTGCTTTCTGGTAGCTCGGTGTTACCATTGCTTCCTCATCCTTGTGTTTCTGTTTTCTTTATTTTGGTTGGCTTTTGTGGGTTTTTTCTCTGGTCCTTGTTTTATGTTATATACTTTGGTTTTAATTCTTTGGCCTGTGGTTATCATTATGAGCATAAAAAGGATCGTGGTATATATATAATCATACTTTTTCTTTTGTGCGTGTCTTATCTCCATTTTCTTTTGCAAATTTTTATCTTCGAATCCTCCCCTTTTTAGTCATTGTTGTCTCAATTTGTCCATATGTGTGCTGAATGTTCATTACTATCTTGCTATAGCAAATCTATTGTTATTTCAAGCTTATAAAGCCCTGTTTGGAGTTAGGGTTGCAGTCCTCTGCTTTTATCAGCCTGCTAGTCACCTTACTCCTAATTATGCATTTTTCTGTCATTTTGTTTTAGGTGAGCTCACCTCTTTCAATATTTCCTGTAATGAAGGACTCGTAGTGGAGAATTCCCTCAATTTTTGTATGTCTGGAAAGGTCTTTATTCTCCTTCATATTTAAAGGAGACATTATTCTTGGCTGGTAATTTCTTTCATTTAATAGTTCGAATATTTGATTCCACTTCTTTCTGGCTTTTAAGGTTTGTGTTGAGAAGTCTGATGATAATCTAATGAATTTTCCTTTATAAGTTACATCTTCTTTTCCCTGGCTGCCCTGAGAATTCTGTCTTTGTCATTGATTTTTGAGAATTTTAATACAGTGTGTTTTGGTGAAGGCCTTTTTGGGTTGAGATAATTGTGTGTTCTGTTGACTTCTTGAATTCCAAGCTCCAGCTCATTCCTTACATTTGGGAAATTCTCATCCACTGTTTGTCTGGAAATGCTTTCTAATCTCTGCTCCTTTTCCTCCCCTTCAAGAATTCTCATTATTCTTATGTTTCCTCTCCTGATGGTATCAGTTAGTTCTTGTATTCCTCTTTCATGATTTTTCATTCTTCGGTTTCTCTCTTCTTCCTTCTGACTTATTTCTAGATTTCTGTCTTCGATATTACTGATCCTTTCCTCCATTTGGTAAACTCTATTTTCCAAGCTTGTTATTTCATTTTTCAACTCTTGCAGTGTATTCTTTATCTCCAGAAGGTCTATTTGGTTCTTTTTGAGGGTTTCAGTCTCCTTGCTAAAGAACTCGTTCTGCTCATATAGTTGTTTTTTCAATTCCTGAAATTGTTGATATGATTCATTTTGGATCTCACTGAGTTTTTCAGAAGTACCTTCCTGAATTCTGTTATTTAAGTCGCATATTTCTATGTCTGTAAGCTTAATTTCTGGAGATTTTTCTCTTTCTTTCTGAGCTCTGAACAACCTTGGTTATTCATGGTGTTTAATGGACTATTTCTCTGCCTAGGTATTAATGGAAGTGTGTTCTGCTTTTTTTTTTTTTTTTTTTTCATAATGAAGATTTATTGTATATAGGTCCCTGGCTTGTTGCAAATAAGATGTTTTTCTTTTGGTTTCTAGTAGGTGGCATCTAAGCCTCTTGGATCTCTGCTTTATATAAAGCGTTAATAAAGTGTTTTTTTTCCTTATTGATGTTTAATCATGCTCGCTACCCTGTCTCAGTTCCTGTCAGTGTAAGTGACAATTTCAGTAGTGTTTGCTCATATTCCCCTGGGGCTCTATGGCGTTCCATCTCGGAGCATATGGGGGAGGGGCCCTCTGGGTTGGATGTTGGAGGCTGCAGCTCAGCCTCAGTTGTGCAACTGTGGCTGATAAAAATCAACTATTGTTTCCCTGCCGTCCTCGCATTTTTGCCTGTTTCTCTGCCTTCTGCCCTGAAGATTGGGCACTGCCTCTGGTCACGTGGAGCTCACAGCCTTCTCAGGCAGGGCTGTTCAGGGAACACGCCGCACCTTCTCCCCTCCCCTTTCCTCTACAGGGAGCTCCGGCTGCGAGAGGCAGCTTCTTTCTTTCTCTCAGTCCACCGCCCGACACCTGGGGTTCTGACCTGTAGTAGCTCTTATGTGCAGATCCCATGCTCAGACGTGCTGATGTGCAGTTTGGGTGTTTTTTGTTGACTTTTAGGTGTTCAGCTTATTATTGTTTCAACGGGAGAGATCTGGGAATGTCCCTCGTGCCGCCATGTTTAATCTAATTTTCAGAATTTTTTCTATCACCACATATTTGACCTCTTTTACCCTATTTAACTCCCCTAGATTGAATTTTTTAAATGCTGCCAACTAGAGACACACTTCAGATTCAAAGACACAAGAGGGTTGAAGGTAAAAGTATAAAAAAAGATATACTGTGCAAATAACAATAAAAGAGAACTGAAGTGGTTATACTGACAAGATAGACAAGACACGACTTTTAAATAAAATATATTACTAGATGTAAAGAAGGATATCAAATAATGCTACAAAAGAGTCAATCCATAATGAATATATAACAGTGATGAACGTATTTGTACAAAACAACAGTCTCAATAGAATTAAAGCAAAAACTGATATGAATAAAAGAAGGAATAGCCAACTCAATAATAATAATGGGAGATTTCAATACTCAACTTCCAATGATGAGTAGAACAAGTAGGCAGAAAATCAACATGGACATAGAAGACTTGAATAACAATATAAACCAACTAAACCTAATGTACATCCATAGAACACACCAGAAACATAGGAGAATATACTTTCTTCTCAAACTACATGGACCATTCTCCAGGAGTGCCCTTATGTTGGGTGATGAGACAAGCCTCAAGAGATTTAAAAGGATTGAAATAATGCAAAGAATGTTCTCTGATCAGTGTGATTAAGTTAGTTTAACAACAGAAAGAAATTGGGAAATTCACAAATATATGGAAATTAAACAATATATTCCAAAATAACCAATGGGACAGAGAAGAAATCATGAGACAAATCAGAAATACATTATATAAAAAAACAAAAATAAAAATGAAAACAAAAACACAACATACCAAAACTTATGAGATACAACTAAAAGTAGTTCTGAGCTTTATAGCTCTAATGCCTATGTTAAGAAATAAGATGCCAAGTCAATAACTTAAACTTTCACACTTGGAAAACCAATAAAGAATGGCAAACAAAATTCAAAGAAAGGCAAAGGAAGAAAATAATAAAGATGAAAGATTAACAGTGGAGAAAATTAATGAAACCAAAATTTGCATCTTTGAAAAGATCAATAAAATTGACAAATCTTTATCAAGGCTGACCAAAGAAAATAAAAGAAAACTCAAAATATTAAAATGTGGAATGAAAGAAAGGAAATCACTATTAACCTTTTAGAAAAACAGTTATTAGGAAATAATATGAACGACTGCATGGTAACAATTAGATAAATTAGATTTTAAAATTTCTGGAAAGATGTAAATTGTAGATACTGACTCAAGAAGAAATGTAAAATCTGACAAACCTACAACGATGAAAGTAATTGGATTAGTAATCAAAAAACTTCACACATAAAAAGGTACAACTTCTGGCTGCACCGTTGATGATAGCAAGCATTTAATGGGTGAATGTATGTCTGTTCTGTGCCACATGGCCCTCTCCACAGCATGGCATTTGCTCCCTCAAGGTCATCAGAACATCTCTCCTGCTTCAGATATGTGACTTCTCTGCCCCTGACTTCTAGACCCACATTTGAGGGCTCATAGGATTAGCCCAAGCCCAATAAGTTAATCATCTATTTGATGACCCAAAAGGCAACTGATTAATAACATTAATTGCATGTACAAAAATCACTGTTGCCATGTGGGAGAGATAGCTTATCATATTTCCAGGTTCCACCCATGCTCAGAGGGAGAAGCTTCAAGAGGGTCATGGCTTTCATCTTAGAATTCTGTCTGCCATTCTTGGCTTCTATGTCCCCCTCTATATCTATCTTAACTTATTCCTTTTTATTCTTGTTTTTGTGCCTATGTTTTGGTAGTAAAGGAAGGAATAAAAGCTATCTTTTTTTTTTAAAATTCTCATTCCATTAACAGAGAAAAAATGTGTCACATGGAGAAAATGTATTTAGAATGCCAGTTTTCCTATTTGCTACATGTTGTTTTTCTAAGGTAAAATTGCAAAGGGTATTTGGAATTCCAAAGCGGGACATAATATAAATTAATACCAGTGGTCTGTTATTATATTTTACAAATGGTTTATTTCTCCCCTTGGGTCTGGTCAATTTTTTACAATTTTATTAGACTTTACAAATTTATCATCCTTTTTAACATTTATGTGAACCGAATGCACAAAGAGAAGTTTAAAAGAAAATCTAGTTAGTTTTATTTTAATGTTGGAAAAGAATCTAAAATAGACTTGTGTATTAATTTTTCCAGATGTGTTATCAGTTTCTTGTGATTGCTGTAACAAATTAACACAAACTTAATGGATTAAAACAATACATATTTATCCTCTCTTCTGGATACTGGAAGTCCAAAATCAATTTCATTGGGCTGATATCTAGGTTTTTGTCCCTTCAGGTACTCAAAAGAATAATCCATTTCTTGTATCTTCCAGCTCTTGGAATTTGCCAGCATTACTTGGCTTCTGGCCATGTCACTTCATTTTCTACCTCTGTGTCACATAGCCTCTTCCTCTCTGTCTATTAGAAAATCTTCCTCTGCCTTCTACAAAAACCCTTGTGATTTCATTTAGGTTTACTTGGATAATACATCATCATCTACCTATCTCAAGACCCTTAAATTAATAAGATCTGCAAAACTCCTCCTTTTTTTTTTTCATATGAGATAACACTCATAGGTTCCAGTGATTAGTGCCTGAATATATTGAGAATCATTATTCAGTCTACCACAATGTTTTCCCTGATCTTACTATTGTGACAAGGACTGTTTACTTATCATACATTTGTATTAGTGTCTTTAATGTTTGTTAATACAGTTTTTATTGAATAAAATCATAGTTCAGTAAAGTTTAAATTTTTTCTTTTTTTGTCTTAGAGACCAAAGTCTCCATTCCAGCATTCTCTCAGATAAGCTGCTTTGTAGAGACAGGAAACATGATAATACCAGTGAATTTCATGAGCATTAACCCATTGCCATGTGACTTCCTCAAGAAGCAGCAATTCTGAGAAAGATACCATGATGGAGAAACAGTGTCCTGTAGTTCACAGAATCTACTCTCATGGAGGTATGAGCAGGAAAGAAAAATTCATACCCAGAGCAAGTGTCTACTCTGGTGAGATCACACTGCTGTGCCCTTCATTCTAGAAGTGATCTAATGCAATCAACCTGCCACCAGAGACCTGGCTGGGTCCTTGGGGAATGGTGACATCGCTTTGGCTTATAGATCACCATCTTCTTCCCGTGTCTTCACATGGTCTTCCCTCTGCGCATGCCTGTGTCCTAAAGTCCTCTTCTTATAAGATCAATTGGGGCCACCCAATGACGTCATTTTATTTTACCTCTTCAAGACCCTGTCTCCAAATAAAGTCACATTCTTAGATCTTGGGTATTAGGGCTACAATATATGAATTTAGGGGGACACAATTCTACTTATAATTTGAGAAGGCTAACACAGGAGGAACCAGGGTTGGAAAAACCCTTTGTTATGTGGAGGATGATTTGGATGTAAAGTGACATAAAATGCAATTCAGAAATTCCAGGTCAGGAATTTTTCACCAGGAGCTGCTGTGTATTCTGAGGTAATACAATCTGGCATTCAGTGCTATGACCTCACCCTCCATCTTTCTCACTTAGGCCTCCACGTGGAGATCTGTCATGGCCTCAGTCTACTGCTCCTCACACTTTTTCCTTGTTCACTAGCACCTCTGGTCTCTATGTCTTCCCTCTCCATGATAGACTTCATAGCCTTGTCACTTAACCACCACCATCAACACCCTCACACCCATACCTATTTCCCTTTTACCAGTTCTTCCTGGAGAAATCCCCACTGGCTGTCTCTTCTCAGCCTGCTTCATAGTAAATGGCTGAGACCTATTGGATCAAATCCCATAAGATTGTATATCATGCTACCAGAAACGTATGGTCTGCAACTACTGGTCAATTCCAATGCAGCATGGAAATCATCCATCCATCCATCCATCCATCCATCCATCCATCCATCCATCCATCCATCCATCCATCCAAATAAATTTGGTGAGTGCCTTCCTTGTAAGTTTGGATGTATTCATTGTACAAAATAGATAACGTCCCTGCTTCTTGGAGCTGACATCAGAGGTTGCCAAATTCTTTCTATAAATAGTGAGATATTAAGTATTTTAGGCTTTGCAGGCCTTATGGTCACCGTCACAACTATTCAATTCTGCCATAGTTATGCAAAAGCAGGCGTAGATAATATATTAAAAAAATGAGGTGGTTCTGTTCCATAGGACACTGACAATTGAATTTCTTATAATTCTTGTGTGTCATGATATTGTTCTTCTTAGACTTTTTCAACCACTGAATAATGTAAAAAGTTCCACTTAAGCTGTGTGCTGAATGACAACAGGCAGTAGTCAGGATGTAGCACCTGGCCTGGAGTTTGACACCCCTTGCCTTACATCATAGTCATAATCAGATCTCTCATCCTTAACACATTTATTTCAACTTTTTTCTCACTTCACTAGTCTTCTGCCCCCACAACCAACCCTCACGAAAGATGTGCTGGATCCCACTTAATAAGCCATCTCTTTGGAACCTTTCTTCTAACCCCTGCATAACAACACTTCTTTTCTCCTTCTGTCCTATTATAGTGAGAGATGTATCCCTGCAAGAGTCATTGCTTAACTTCCCCAGGCTGGAAAGTAGCCTTTACTTCCCCCTATGCACTTTTCCCTCTGTGTTGTAACTTTTGGTTTAGTACTTAATCTGAGGACATGGTTAATTAGCTATTTCAAGGACCAAGTGAAAGTCTCTCACTTCTCTGTCACCAGCATCCAGGGCTTGTATAGTTGGTGCTAAAAAAACCATTTATGAGACATGGGCGAACCTTGAGGATGTTATGCTAAGTGAAATAGGCCAGTCACAAGAGGACAAATCCTGCTTGATTCATTGTTATGAGGTACTTAGAGGAGTTAATTCCAAAGAGACAGAAAGTGGAATGGGAATTGCCAAAGACAGGGTTTGAGAAAGGAAAATGGGGTGTTAGTGGTTAATGTGGACAGTTTCAGTTTTGCAGGATGAAGAGTTCTGGAGATTGATGGTGGTGATGATGGCACAATATTATGAATATTTAATATCACTGAACTGCACAGTTAAAAATGGATAAGATGATAAATTTTATGTTATATATATTTTACCACAATAAAAAATTGAAAGGAAAAAACATTTGGTGGAATGAATGAACTATCAGAGGTATATCTTGGAGATGGTAGCCCAGAATGTCTTGAGATGAGCCACCACCACAGGGTGGGAATGAGGCCTGAGGGTCCTCTGCCTAAGGCTCTCCATTGCAGGCCACCACAGGCTTCACCTCAGGAACCTGAGTATTCATGTCCTCTGGAAGGCTTGACCTTAGAGATGAGGTCCTGGCAGAATTGACTACAGTCCCAGAGCTCCTGGCAGTCATGTCATATGGTTCCCCCTTTGTTGTCTCACTGGGCAATGACTGGCTTTGGGAAACTTTGGGGGCCATCCACCCAAGACAGGCCCTGTACTCTCAGGATTCCCTACTTGGTCACAGCTTTAGGATGGACCCAGAAACCTGTGGAGCTGTGACTGCCTCCTCTGCCAGATTGCTGGAGAAGCTGAAGAAGGTAACGACCACATTTACACCACTGACCTCCATATGCATTTCCTATCAGCACTATCCTCTAACCACAGACTGAGTGTCTTTAGTGAGTGCCCATTTTCTGCCTCGTAAGTCTGCAGGTCTGAAGTCTGGGAAGCCTCAACGGGGTTCTCTGCTCAGGGATGAACAGAACAGAAATCAAGACTTCAACTGCCTGGGATCTTGTCCATGGTTCTGAGAAGAATCTACTTCTGAGATCATGCAGGACATTGGTGGGACCCAGTTCCTTGTCACTGAAAGTCTGAGACCCATCCCATAGGGCTCCCTCTTTCTCCAAAATGGAAACAATGCCTTCCTTGTCACACTCTGAATCTCTCTTGAGGAATCCAGTTTCTCGTTAAAAGCCTATATGTGCCTATTCAGGCCTGATTGGTTACAAAGGCTTTTCCTGGTAGGCCTTATGGAGAACCAGGCTTGCGAAACAGATGGTTAACTACCATCTCTGAGGAAAGTTGAGGTGAAGGACTCAGGTTTCTTGGCCAGGCATGCTTCTTACCTATTTGCATTTAAGTCCTACATCTCCATCCCTAGGCCTCTTTACCTGAGACCTTGGGCAGGAGACTTCCCTAGGAGCCTCTGTGAGGCTTCCTTCTGGGAGTGGAGGGGAAACCTTGAAGGCATTTTCCCTACTCCCAGTACTCAGTAGTTTTTACTCTGAAGCAGCCCCCTCACACCTACTCCTCATCCTTGGGTGCATAAAACAGCCAAAGCCTCTTATTGGGGTCCCTTGAGCTGACAACCTGACAACTCAGCTCTCTTCCTGGCTCAGTTGAGCTCCTGACATCTCAGACTTGCCCATCTGCTTTCAGCCAGAGAAAGCTGTTTTAAAGGGCCCATGTGCTTAGACTGGGCCGACCCAGATTGTACTTCTCCAAAAGTCAACTGATTAGTAAACTTATTACATCTGTAAAATTCCTTTGCTATGTCAGATAATGTAATCTCAGGAGTAGCACCACAGGTCAGACATCATTGGAGGCAAAATTCTGCCTGTTGAAAACTGTCCACTGAGGCCTCTCCAAGTACTGGCATTAGGAACTTCAGCTGGTTCCTTCTCATAAGCCCCAGATTTTATATTACATGGAGACATACCTGCTCTTAGTATGATCACGATGGATGGAATAAACAAGTATAATAATTTTTAGCAGTGTTGGATTTACAGGCTTGGCCAGCAGCCTTGCCACATGGCTCTGATGAGCATCTTGTTCAGCAGCACCCCAGTAGAGGCCTGGTCACCTCCAAATTTCAGGATGACCTAGAGCACCATTCATCCACTAAATTGAATGATTAGCACCTGAAACTCTCAGCAAGACAAAATTATTTGTCAGCCATGATTTTATATAATTATACCAAATGCTTCTCTGTGCAAGTTGATACATTCACATCTTATACCAGGTTAGGGAATTTTTCAGTCATTATTTCTTCACATAGGTTTTTGATCCTTTACTCTCTCTCTTTTCCTTCTGGTACCCCAATGTAGCAAATTTTTTAAAAATTAAATGTATTGGAAAATGCAAATCAAAACCACATTCTCACACATGTCAGAATGGCAATGATTAATAAGACAAGTAACAAAAAATGTTGGAGAGGCAGTGGGGGAAAAGAAACATTCATACACTGCTAGTGGAATGTAAATTGGTATAGCCACTATGGAAAACAGTATGGAGTTTCCTCAAAAATTAACAATAGAATTACCATATGACCCAGCAATCCCTCTTCTGGGTATCTAACCACCAAATTTAAAGATATTTATCTGTAAACATATATGCACCACTATGTTCATTGCAGCACTAATCACAGTGGCCAAGACATGAAAACAACTGAAATGTCTCTTGATAGACAATTGGATAAAGAAGATATGGTACATATATACAATGGAATATTATTCAGCTTAAGGAAAGATGTAACACTGCCATTTGTGACAACATGGATGGATCTCAGGATTATCATTATTTCTCTTAAGAAATAAGTCAGAAAAAGTTGAGAACTATATGATTTCACTCATATGTGGGATATAAAACTGAAAGCAACAAACAAGACAAACAAATAAAAACTCATAGACATAGACAACAATTTAGTGGTTACCAGAGTGAAAGAGGGTAAGAGAGGCGGTAGATAAGCGTTAAGGGGGTCAAATAGATTGGACTTTGGGTGGTGAACGCACAGTGCAATATACAGATGATGTATTATTGAATCATACACTTGAAACCTGTATACTTTTATTAACCAATGTTACCTCAATAAATTTAATTTAAAACATTTTTTTAAAAAGACACTTCAGTTCTTCCCATGTCTGCAATAAACATAGGGATACATATATCTATACGAATAAACGTTATCAAAAATTGGGGGTACATTCCAGAAGACAGATTGCTCGATCATTTGGTAACATTTTTTATTTGCTAACAACAAAAATAAATGATTTATTGTCTCCTCTCAATTATATTCAGTAACTTTGAGGTATAGATTACTGATATCTGTATTATTTCATTTTACAAATGAGAAAAAGGAAATATAAAGGAATTAAGTCATTTGCTAAAAGTCACATAGTTAATAACAGGTAAAGTTGAGATTCAAACCCCCAAAACACAAGCTCTTAACCCCTACCCCAATATGCATTTTTTTCTTCATAAAGACCCTATTATAAGATATAGAAAAGTTGACTCTAATTATCCAATCAGCATTATCTGGAGTGATAAAATCTAAAAATGCAGGATAATCTCAGACTTTAACATTACCACAGTCTACTCAATTAGGTCTGCCTAACTTGAATTTTTAAATAACATTATTGTGCTTTGATATGTACCATAAGATTTTTTTTTTTCATTTCAAATCAAAGAACATTCTTTCTTAAAATCTTAATGAAATGTTTAAGTATGTTTAGGGCCTAAATCCTGGCCTGTACGTACAATGCTGCACATGTTGTCACTCATCTGTTTTCCAGTGAAGGAAAATATCATTTATCCTGTCTGGAAAGTCCTTTTCATGTATTTCCTACTCTATAAAAAAATGGATCCTTTATTTCAAGGTCTTGTCTACTACTTATGCCATATTGTTCAAATTTCATGACCTTTAAGAAGTGGCTCACATAGAATAAGATTTAATAGAAATATTGCCTCATTGCTACTCCATAAATCCTTTTTTAGATCATGGACAGCAATCAATTCAACCAGTAAGTCCTTTTTAGCTTTCATACTTGCAACTTCAGGAATATTAGCATTTGTTTATATTTTTAAACATTTCTAGATAGGTATAATTGGCTAAGATTCCTTAAATTTTGTCTGCCATTATATTAAATAAATATTAAATAAGGTAATAGTATGATTTAATAGTAAGGTAATTTACCAATGGCCAGGGTTTTACATTTAATACTGTTATTAGCCATTTCTTAGACTTGCAGCATTCTAATTCTTTGAATGCTACCATGAAGTAGTTAGTAATATAGTCTTAAATCAGAAGTGATTATGGCTACATTCTCTGAAACTATGACATAATCTACAATATTAGTTATAATCATTTAAATTCTTTGGGGAGAAAACTGCTTCCTAAGTGTGTGTAATATTTTAAATTATAAGAGATATTGAAGTATTTTTTAATACTAGTCTGAAGTCTAATTACAGAAGTTTTAAAAAATGATTCATTTAATAATATTTTTTGAGTACCTAATAAATTACAGGCATAATTCTAGGTGGTGGGCACAGATCAGTGAACAAAACTAAATCTCCACTTTCACAAAGTTTACATTATAGGTGGGTTGAAAACAAACAAATAAATTATGTTAAAGAGTGATAATTGCTATGTAGATGAATGAAACAGCTTCAAGAAACTAGAGTGCAACTGAGCTATTGCTATTTTATAAAAGGTTGTCAGGGAAAGTAATATTTAAGTTGCCCTTTTTCGATATGAGGAGGAAATTTGTTGCAGAAAAATTAAAGTTCAGTTTTGAACATGGTAGGCTAGTGGTTCCTATTGGACAATCCAAATCGAGGTAATAATTAGGCAGTTTGAGTTCAAAGTTCAGGGAAGAGGTATGAGTTAGAGATGCGAATCTGGGAATCATCCAAGTAGAGATGGGCCTTAAAGCCAAGAAAGTGAATGAAATTACCTAAAGAGTAAGTATAGATAGACAAAAGAAGAGGCCTAAGGACTGAGCTCTGTGGTATTCCAATATTAAAGGGTCAAGAATACAGAAAACCAACAAAGAAGATTAAGAAGGGATAGTTAGCCAAGTAAAATGAAACTGAGACAATGGTATTTCAGAGGAAGCCAAGTGAAAATTCATAGGATAGGAGAGTGATACTATATCAAATTTTGCTGATAGATTAAGATAAGAACTGAGAATTGACCACTGCATTTAAGAATGTGGAAGTCACTGGTGACCTAGATAGAAGCAGCTGCTGAACAATAATGGGGACCCATTATTGAATGGAGAGAATTCAAGAGAGAATGGAAATTTAGCAATTTCTCTTATGGGTACATACAGAGGGAGATGTTTGAGTCAAAGGAAAATGTTTGTTGTGTATTTGGTTTTGGTTAGAAGGAAGATACTGCAGAATGTTTGGATGCTGATAGGCATAATCCAATGCAGAGAGGATGAGAGTTAAAGTGTGACTGTAAATAGGAATGAGGATGAGATTCAGTGAATTGTTGGCCTTCCCCAACAGCAAGCACACTTCACCCCTCAAAAAGGAAAAGTTAAGTTGCAGGTTAAGTTGGGAGAGGTGTCTGAGACCATGTGAAAGATTTATTCCAATATCTTATTATAATGTATGTGCTAGCACAATAGCTTTGTTTTTATACTGTCAACGACCTTCCCTTTTATCATTGATTCTTTCACTTTCAAATGAATTTACCATTTTATAATTAAGAGGTTGTCTCGCTGTCTTTTGAAGCTGCTCCTTCAGTACTTTAAATTTCACTTTTAATATTATTGTATTTAATATAATAATATTAATTATATAAGACAAGTAACAACATTATATGTAATTGATTTCCCAATTTACAAACTTCTCCAGATTTCTAGTGATATCCATTTGACAATTTTTCTTCTTTTTCTTTGCTCCTTGTTGATTGGCATTTTTGCAGTTTCTTTTTCCATATCTTGGTTCTCTAACTCTAACCGTACTTTCTCCATCCTCATTTTTGAGCATTTTTATATTTTAACCTTACATATTGTCCAGGTTTTCCTCATAGAAAAACTACAAAATCTTTGGTGTTTATGATTACTGTCTTAATATTGCCTAAAAATTATTGTGAATTGTGGAAACTTCCGGAGACCCCAGCTTCCCGCATCATAGCTGCATCCTCTCCAACATTTCTTATTACTTACCCTGTTGATTATAGCCATTCTAACAGGTGTGAGATGGTAGCTCATTGTGGTTTTGATTTGCATTTCCCTAAGAGCTAGCGATGTTGAGCATCTTTTCATATGTTTGTTGGCCATTTGTTTATCCTCTAAGGAGAAGTGTCTGTTCAGGTCCTCCGCCCATTTTTTGATTGGATTGTTTTTCCTTTGTTATTGTTATTGAGTCATATGAGTTCTTTGTATATTTTAGATATTAGGCTCTTATCAGAGGCATTGCTTGCAAATATATTTTCGCATTCGGATTGTTGTCTCTTTACCTCGTTGATGATTTCTTTTGCTGAGCAGAAGCTTTTTAGTTTGATGTAGTCCCATTCATTTATTTTTGCTTTTAGTTCCTTTGCCTTTGAGGTCAAATTCATAAAATCCTCTTTAAGACCAAGGTCCTTCGGTTTAGTTCCTATGTTTTCTTCTATGCATTTTATTGTTTCAGGTATTATATTCAGATCCTTAACTAATTCATTTTGAGTTAATTTTGGTGTGTGGTGATAGACAACAATCTAGTTTCATTCTTTTGCAGGTGGCTTTCCAGTTTTCCCAGCACCATTTATTGAAGAGGCTTTCCTTTCTCCACTGTATGTTTTTGGCTTTTTTGTCAAAAAATATTTGTCCATATAAATATGGGTTTACTTCTGGCCTCTCGATTCTGTTCCACTGGTCTGTGTGTCTGTGTTTTTTGTCAATACCATGCCTTTTTTATTATTGTTGCTTTGTAAGATAATTTGAAGTTGGGCAGAGTGATGCCTCCAACTTCATTCTTTTTTCGCAGAATGGCTTTGGCAATTCAGGGTGTTTTGTCCTTCCATATAAATCTGATGATTTTCTGTTCTATTTCTTTAAAAAAATGCTGATGGGATTTTGATGGGGATTGCATTAAATGTGTATAATGCTTTAGGTAATATGGTCATTTTAACTATGTTGATTCTTCTAATCCAAGAACACGGAATATCTTTCCATTTCTTTTTTTTGTTTTAATAGGGTCTTGTAGTTTTCATTATAGAGGTCCTTCACTTGTTTCATTAAATTTATTCTTAGGTATTTTATATTTTTGTTGCAGTTGGAAAAGGAATTATTTTTTCCACTTCTTTTTCTGACACTTCATTATTAAAATATAGGAACACTATGGATTTTTGAACGTTGATTTTGCATCCAGAGACTTTACTGTATTTACTTATTGTTTCTAGTAGTGTTCTTGTGGAGTCGTTAGGGTTTTCTATATAGAGAATCATGGCATCTGCAAATAGTGACAGTTTGACTTCTTAGTTTCTTATGTGGACACCTATGTGGATATCTTTCTTTTGTCTGATTGCACTCACTAGGACCTCCAATGTTATATTGAATAACAGTGGCGATAGTGGACAGCCTTGCCTTGTTCCTGATCATAGAGGGAAGAGTTTTAGTTTTTCACCATTAAGTATAAGTTGGCTGAGGATTTGTCATAGATGGCTTTTATAATCTTAAGGTACATTCCTTCTATACCGATTTTGTTAAGTGTTTTGATCATAAATAGATGCTGTATCTTGTCGAAGGCTTTTTCTGCATCTATTGATATAATAATATGATTCTTATTTTTTAATTTGTTTATATGGTGTATCACATTAATTGATTTGCATATGTTGAACCATCCCTGGGCCCCTGGGAAGAAGCCCACTTGATCGTAGCATATAATGTTTTTAATATGTTGCTGTATTCAGTTCACTAGTATCTTATTTAAGATTTTTGCATCTATGTTCATGAGAGATATTGGTCTGTAGTTTTCTTTTTTTGTGGTATCTTTGACAGGTTTTGGTATCAGAGTAATACTGGCCTCAAAAACTGTTTGGAAGTATTGCCTCTTCTTCAATTTTTTGGAAGAGTTTGAGGAGAATAGGTATTAATATTCTTTGAATGTTTGGTAGAATTCACTAGAGAAACCATCTGGTCCTGGACTTTTACTTTTTGTTAGGTTTTTGACGATTGTTTCAATTTCCATACTGCTGATTGCTCTATTTAGATTTTCCAGATCTTCTTGATTCAGTCTAGGAAGATCGTAGTTTTCTAAGTACTGGTTCATTTCTTCTAGGTTATTAAATTTGGTGTTCTATACTTTTTCATAGTATTCTTGCATGATCCTTTGTATTTCTGTGATTTCAGTCGTTATTTCCCCTTTTCATGCCTGATTTTGTTTGTGTCTTTTCTCTTTTTTCTTTAGTGAGTCTAGCCAGGGGTTTGTCAATTTTAATAACCTTCTCAAAGAAACAGCTCTTCATTTTATTTATTCTATTTTTTCTTCAATTTCATTTATTTCTGCTCTAATTTTGATGATTTATTTTCTTTTGCTAACTTTAGGCCTCATTTGTTCTTCCTTTTCTAGTTTTTAAAGATGAAGCATTCTTGTTTTTGAAGATAGGCCTGTAATGATATGAACTTTCCCCTTTCCCCTTTTGCTATGTCCCAAAAGTTTTGATATGTTGTACTATCATTATCATTTGTTTCTATGTGTCTCTTGATCTCTCTTTTTATTTTTTCCCTGACCCAGTTATTCTTCAGTAGCATGTTGTTTAATCTCCATGTATTTGCTGTTCTTCCAGATTTCTTCCTGTAGTTGATCTCTAGTTTCAAAGCATTATGATCGGAGAATATGGTTGATATGATTTTGACCCTCTTATATTTTTTAAGACTATTTCTGTGTCCCAGTATGTGATTGATTCTTGAGAATGTTCCATGTGCAGTAGAGAAGAATTTATAAGCAGTTGTTTTGAGATGGAAGGCTCCATATTATCAATTATGTCCAGTTGGTCTAATGTGTCATTTAGGGATGTTATTTCCTTATTGATTTTCTGTTTGGATGATCTGTCCATATCTGACAGTGGAGTATTTAGGTCCCCTACTACGACAGTGTTTTGGTCTGTTTCTCCCTTTAGTCTGTTAGTAATTGCTTTATATATTTTGGGGCTGACTGATTGGGAGCATAGATATTAATAAGCGCTGTGTCGTCGTGGTGCATGATTCCGTTTATCATTATGAAGTGTCCCTTCATATGTTTCTTTACCTTTTTTATTTTGAAGTCTATTTTGTCTGATATTAGTACTGCTACTCCCGCTTTTCTCTGAATGCATTTGCTTGAAATATCCACCCTTTCACTCGGAGTCTATATTTGTCTTTGTAGCTCAGATGTGCTTCCTGGAGGCAGCATAAGGTTGAGTTTTGTTTTTTGATCCAATCTGCTACTCTGTGCCTTTTTATTGGTGAGTTCAGTCCATTTACATTTATGGTGATTATCGAAATATGAGGTCTTCTTATAGCCATTTTATCTTTTGTTTCTGGTAGCTTGGTGTATTCATTGCTTCCTTGTCCTTGTGTTTATTTTCTTTATTTTGGTTGGTGTTTATGGGATTTGCCTCTGATTCTTCTTGTTTTATGTTACATACTTCAGTTTTGACTCTATAATGCACGGTTACCATTACAAATTTGAAAAAGATAATTATATATATATACAGTTGTCCATTTTCTTCTGCGTGTGCCTTATCTCCATTCCCCTTTGCAAATTTGGATCTTTGAATTCTCCCCTTTTCAGTCATTGTTATCTCAAGTTTGTTTCTATGTATGCTGAACGTTCATTACTACCTTGCTATAGCAATTCTCTTCTTATTATTTAAGCTTATAATGCCCTATTCTTAGTAAGGGTTGTACTTCTCTGCTTCTATTTGCCTGATAGTCACTTTACTCCTAATTATTTTTGTTGTTATTTTATTTTAGGTGTGCGGACCACTTTCAGAATTTCCTGTAGTGCAGGCCTCGTAGTGGAGAATTCCCTCAATTTTTGTATGTCTGGAAAGGTCTTAATTTCTCTTTCATATCTAAAGGAGAGCTTAGCTGGATATGTTATTCTAGGCTGGTAGTTCCTTTCACTGAATAGTTTAAATATTTGATTCCATTCCTTTCTGGCTTGTAAAGTTTGCTCTGAGAAATCCGATGATAATCTAATGGTTTTTCCTTTATAAGTTACTATTTTCTGACTGCTCTGAGAATTCTGTCTTTATCGTTGATTTTTGATAACTTTAATACAATGTGTCTTGGTGAAGGCCTTTTTGGGTTGAGATATTTGGGTGTTCTGTTGACTTCTTGAATTCCCAGCTCCAGCTCATTCCTTAGATTTGGGAAATTCTCATCCACTATTTGTCTGAAAATGCTTTCTAGTCCCTGCTCCTTTTCCTCGCCTTCAGTAATGTCCATTATTCTTATGTTTCCTCTTCTGATGGTATCAGCTAGTTCTTGAATTTCTCTTTCATGATTTTTCATTCTTTGGTTTCTCTCTTATTCCTTCTGATTTATTTCTAGATTTCTGTCTTGGATATCACTGATCCTTTCCTCCATTTTGTCTACTCTATTTCCCAAGTTCGCTATTTCATTTTTCAGCTCTTGCAGTGTGTTCTTCATCTCCAGAATTTCTTTTTGGTTCATTTTGAGGGTTTTAATCTCCTTGCTTTGCTCATTTATTTGTTTTTACAGTTTCTGAAATTGTTGATATGACTCATGTTGGAACTCAATGAGTTTTTTTTCAGAAGTACCATGCTGAATTCTCTGTCACTTAAGTTGCATATATCTATGTCTTAAGCTCATTTTCTGGAGATTTTTTCTTTCTTTGTGAGATGCCTTGTCACCTTGGTTGTTCATGGTGTTTAATGGGCTATTTTTTCACCTGGGCATTAATGGAAGTGTTGTTATGGCATGAACGATTCTATGACCCACGGAGCCAATTGAGAGTAATTATGAGCCTTTATTAGCCAGCCAGTGACTGACTCTCTACCATGCAGGGTTAGAGGAGATCAGCCCTGAGCTTCCAGAGGAGGCAGCTTATAAAGCCTTCAACTACATCCCTGAATAAGCAGATTACAAGAAACAGGTTAGCCGTTAACGTTTTGTACAAAGATAAATGTATCCGGGGGACTCTCAGATAAAACAGGGCCCAGTAGACAGTTTTATCATCTGCGCCTTGGAATGTCGTGCTTCTCCTGGGGCTGGCGCCTGGAGATATCACCTCCCTGTAACTGAGTTACTGTTCTCCCTGGGGGCTGGCGCCTGGAGATACCACCTCCCTGAAACTGGAGAATTTCTATTTTTAAATTCCCCACTGGTTTCGAAGGGAAATCAAGTCATTGATTCTCCGACTTGGAGTGGCTGGTAGTTTGTTCTGAGAACCATGAGTTTTACTGCCTGGACCCATTTTCTGACATAGGCAGTTATCCAGTTAATTGCACAGGGGCCAAATAGCAACCCCAGAAGTACCAGCATTAGGGGTCCTGTGATGGAGGTAAGCAGTATAGTTAACCAAGGGGATCTGTTGAACAGGTTCTCATACCAAGACCCTGTCCGCTGACGTTGTTCTTCTTTGTCATGGAGTCTCTGTCTGACCAGGGCTAAACTATCTCTAATAATATCTGAATGATTAGCATAGAAACAACAGGTTTCACCCAGAGCCATGCAGAGACCTCCGTGTTTCAGGAAGAGGAGATCCAGTCCTCTCCTATTCTGTAAGACTACCTCTGCTAGGGAGTTTACGAGGTCTCTAGGTGAGAAACCGATGTCTCTAGTCTTGCAAGTCTTTGTTTACTTGTTGACTCAGGGTCTGGTAGTTAGAATCCCTCATTACTGAGGCTGCGCTCCAACAGCGTTGATCCTGCCACACCTAGGCCTACTAGTGCAGGTATTAGGATAGGCGCCCTCTTTGCAATGTGATTTGCTATGTACTGAAAATGTTTGCAGCCCCCTTCCCTGGAGTAGAAATACACTTGAGGGATAATGTGAACTAGTACACAGAAGCCATATGTCCCCTGGGACCAGTAGTTGGAGCTGATACAGGGGGTTAGACCGATATTACAGGCAAACCAGGTGCATTGTGGGGCAACTAAGTAAAACGGAGGAGTAGTGTCTATGAGAGTGATGCTGTCACAATTCTGGGCATAGGGTGAAGTGCTTAAGGGATAGCTAGTAGAGTGGATACAAGCGCCCTGGCCTTGTAAATCAAGGGCACAAAGTGCTGCTATTGCTTACTGAAATATTCCTAATCTGCTGAGTAGAATTTCCAAAAGCAGTAGTAGCTCCGAGCCCTACATAGTATGATGGGGCCGGATTCAAGCAAAACCAGCAATCACTGGTGATATTAGGGTTAGTCTGATTAACAAAACAAAAAACTGCATCTAACATACTTAACACCAGGTTGGGGAGTTGTGGTGGCCTCAGGATGCTCCGAATAGTGGGGTTGGTGGGGGCAGCACTTTCTAAGGAGTTAAGGGGCAGAGATAGTCCCTTTGAGGGCGTGGGTTGAGGTAGAGATGGCAGGGGCAAAGGGATCAAGGGGTTTAGTAGGTGATTGGGTCCTATTGGTAGAGGTGAGAAGCGGCAGTTCACCTGTAGCTGTACAGTGATGAGTATACCAGGATCAACTCCCGATACATATAACTGAAGGCCCCATGTTTTCCCTGTAGTCCAGGCCTGTGCATTCCATTGTTTTACAGTGAGGGTTACAGGGTTATAGATTCCTAGGTTAGTACATACAGACTGAATAGGGATATGTAGTGAGCTCTCCCACCCAGTTCACTCTCCCATGGTGTGATTGTTTCGCAGCCCCAAGAGACACAATAATATTCATTTGGCTTAGCACATGTGGGGCTTCCTTCCTGAGGACACATATAAAGCTGTGTTCCTTGAAGACCTTTTTCCATAGTGAGGTCTTCACACCCATATGGGGATGACCAGAGTTGGCCCCTTGCCTTATAGTGAGCTTTGCCAGGCTGCCATAGCACATAGATCTACATTGAAAATAGGTTGGCTAGAGATATTCACTGTGGAAATAGGAATGCCCGTCTTGGTTCTAGTTAACTCCCATCTATACACCTGGGGCCGGTGAGGATTGCTGGAGTGACAGTGAGTGACATGTAGGAAGATAGAGACAATTAAGATGGTCCAGTCTGAACCCTTGAAAGTTTTATCTTTAGTGGGTCCTCTGACTGACGCGGGGTCCATTGTTCCGATGTCTGTGGTAGATGCGCAGCCTTGATCCTAGTATGGTGAATCCAATGATGGCACCCAGCTACTTTGACTGCGGTGGGTGTTGTGAGGATGACAGGGAAAGGTCCGTCCCAGCGGGGCTCAAGAGAAGCAGGCTGTACCTTCTTCACCCAGATCCAATCACCTGGAGCGTGGTTGTTTGGCTGGACTGGATGCTGAGCAGTTGTTCTAGTGGCAGAGACCAGTTGCGGGGTCTCCTGCCATGCGAGATGGAAGGCCTGCAAAGACTTAAGCAGTGAAAAATTATGAACTTCTGTTAGCTTTTCTTCCCCTAACTTGGGGAGGAGAGGAGGGGGTCTTCCAAACATTATTTCATAAGGCGTGATGCCCTTACAATAGGGTGTGCACCGTGCCCTTAACAGGGCAAAGGGGAGGAGACTCACCCAGTTTTCGCCAATTTCCAGCTTGAACTTAGTTAAGGTTTCTTTCAAGGTTTTATTCATTCTTTCTACTTGCCCTGAACTCTGCAGCCTATAAATGCAATGCAATTTCCAATTGATCCCTAACACCTTTGCTAGAGATTGGCTGGTCTGGGCAATGAACGCCGGGCCGGTGTCGGACCCCAGTGTTATGGGCAGGCCAAATCGAGGCACTATTTCTGAGACTAATTTCTTTGTTATTACTTGAGCTGTGTCCTGCTTGGTGGGGAAGGCTTCTATCCATCCCAAAAAAGTGTCAATGAACACAAGCAAGTACTTGAATCCGAAGGTTCCCAGGCTGACCTCAGTGAAATCCAACTCCCAGTGTTCCCCTGGTGCCTGTCCATGAAGCCTCGTCCCTTGCTGTACTTCTTTGGAGGGCCCTGGATTCACTCGTGCACAGATGTGGCACTGGGCTGATACCTGCTTAGCCATTCTTTGCAGTCCCGGGATGTAATAGTCTCTTCAGTTCAATTAACTTGGTCCCTTCTAAGTGAGTGCTCTGGTGAACCTGGGTTATAAGGTCTCAGCCCAAGACCTCAGATACTATAATGCGGCCGTCCGTAATCCTAACCCACCTAGTAGATTCCTCTTTTCCTCCCAGCTTTTTGCATAGTTCAATTTCCTCTGGAGTGTAGGTAGGGATGTCTGTTAGCACTCTGGGCGGTAGGGCCGGCAGAATGTCAATTGGCCCCACTGGTTTTCGGGAAGCCTCCTTTGCTGTCTGATCAGCGAAGGAGTTGCCTCGTGCTACCTCTGAACCCGAGTTTTGGTGCCCTGGGCAGTGGATGATTGCCATTTTCTTTGGCAGCCAAATTGCCTCAAGCAGGGCTAGTATTTCTTCCTTATTCTTGATTTCTTTTCCTCCTGAGGTCAGTAGCCCCCTTTCCTTATCTAACACCCCATGTACATGTGCCGTGGCAAAGGTATACCTGCTGTCCGTATAGACATTAACAGTTTTGTTTTTACCCCACCGCAGAGCTTGAGTCACTGCTACTAGTTCAGCCCGCTGAGCTGAAGTTCCATGGCTTAGGGCTTGTGCCCAAATGACAGTCTCAGTGGTAACCACTGCAGCGCCAGCATACCTGACTCCTTCTGAGACGAAGCTACTCCCATCCGTAAATAGGGTAGCGTCTGGGTACAGCCAAGGGCTATCTGTCAGTTCCGGTCTGGTGCAGGTGACATTCTCTAGGACCTCAAGACAGTCATGTAGGGGTTGGCGAGGGTCATTGTCAGGCAGTAGAGTGGCTGGGTTGAGTGTGGCAGTTTTCAGGAACTGTACGTGGGGTGGGTTGAGAAGCAGGACCTGATACTGGGTGATTCAAGCATTGGAAATCCACCGGTCCAGTGGACTGCGAAGCACTGACTCAACTGCTTGTGGGGCGATGATCTGGAGGGTCTGTCCTAGTGTCAATTTTAGGGCTTCCTTAGTGAGGATTGCAGTGGCAGCGATTGCCCTCAACCAGTTGGGCCATCCTGCTGCCACGTAGTCCAATCTTTTGGAGAGGTATGCAACTGGTCGCTTCCAGGGTCCTAGGGTCTGTGTCAGGACGCCTTCCACAATTCCCCGCACCTCAGTAACAAAGAGCTGGAATGGCTTTTCCAGGTTAGGCAGGGCTAATGCAGGGTCTGTGGTTAGGGCTGCCTTCCGGGCTTCAAATGCCGTTCTTTCTTCCTTTCCCTAGGCTAGGTCCTCTCTTTTCCCTCCGGTACTGGTGTACAGGGGCTTAGCTATTTCTGTGAACCCCGGAATCCAAAGCCTGCAGTAACCTACTGCTCCCAGGAACTCTTGAACCTGTCGCTTGGTGTGTGGCTGGGGTATCCTCAGAATAGCCTCAACCCAACTAGAGGACAGGGCCCTTTTTCCTTTCTGTAGACTGTACCCTAGGTATGTCGTTTGGGGAGTACAAAATTGAGCCTTCTTAGCAGACACCCGATACCCATTCTTGTCTAACTCCTGGAGTAGGTCCTCAGTAGCCTGTTTACACTCTAATTCTGTTTCAGCCGCTAGCAAAAGATCATCAACATATTGTAGAAGTACTACCTCTGGGTGCCTCTGGCGGAATTCGACTAAGTCTTTACTTAGGGCTTCATCGAACAGGGTTGGGGAATTCTTGAAGCCCTGAGGCAGTCGAGTCCAAGTCAACTGTCCTGAGTAAAGTCTGTCTGGGTCTTCCCATTCAAAAGCAAAGATGGGCTGGCTAGCCTTGGCCAGCGGCAGAGTAAAGAAGGCATCCTTCAGATCTAGGACAGTATATACTTGATGACTCGGGGGTAGCTGGCTGAGAAGAGTGTAAGGGTCGGGCACTACTGGGTGAATGGTCTCAACTCGCTTATTGACCTCCCTGAGATCCTGGACAGGTTGGTAGTCATTGGTGCCGGGCTTCTGTACTGGGAGCAAGGGAGTATTCTAGAGGGAGTGGCAGGGAACTAAGATTCCTGCCTCCCTCAACCTTCGAATATGGACAGCAATACCTGCTTGGGCCTTCTTACTGACAGAGTATTGATGTACCCGGGCTGGAGTAGCTGAGCTGGACAGAGTCACTATAATTGGAGGATGATGTGCTGCCAGCTGGGGGGATTTGTTTCTGCCCAGACATCAGGAATTCAAAAGATTGAATTCCAATCTTTTGTTGGAATTCAGTTAATAGGGAGTTTGTAAGTAAGGCTCCTGGCGAGTTTATTAGGGGCTTCTCTAGCAAAAGGTATTCCTCAGACAATGGGCAGGTGGTCCTGACCCGACAGTCAATTCAGTATGCCCTTCCTTGAAGGTAATTGTGGCCTGTAACTTCTGTAGCAAGTCTCTACCCAGCAGCGGATACGGACATTCTGGCATAACTGGAAATGAATGAGTAATTGTTCCTTTTCCCAGATCTGTTATCCTGGCTTGGGTCCAAGTGTAAGATTTACTTTGTCCAGTGGCCCCTTGTATAAGTGTCTTTTCCTTTGAGAGTGGGCCCTGGGTGCTTTGTAGGACAGAATAGGTAGCTCCTGGGTCTACCAAGAAGTTCATAGGCTTGCCTCCGACTTGTAAAGTTACCCTGGGCTCCCGGGGGCTTATAATGTAAGAGCCCTGACCTCCTCATTCTGCGTCCTTGAAGACAACGAGGGGAGCCTTCTTCTTGGGGGCTCGTCCTTTTTCAGGGCAGTCATTCTTCCAATGTCCCTTTTTCTTGCAATATGCGCATTGGTTCTTCTCTAGCCTGACTCTCCTAGGTCCATTGTTCGCTCTAGGTGCCTGTCCTTGGCCTCTGCCTTTTCCTGTCCCTTTGGATTGGCTCCTTGCATGGTTGCAAGCAGGACCTTGGTCATCTTCTTGGTCTGTGCTATATCTACATCATCTCTATTGTTAAATACTCATTGGGCTATCTTGACCAGTTCAGATAGGTTCTTTCCTTCAAACCCTTCCATCCTCTGCAGTTTCTTTCTAATATCCGGGGCTGACTGACTGACAAAGGCAAAATTTATAGCCCTCCTATTATTAGGGTCCTCTGGGTCAATAGGGGTATATAACCGGTGTGACTTTAAAAGTCGTTCCAGGAACACCGCTGGTGATTCATCCTTAGCTTGGATGACCTCACTTACCTTAGATAAGTTAATGGGTCGTCGGGCGGCAGACCGGAGGCCCTGGAGCAGAAGCTGGCAATACCGTTGGAGAGCCTCCTTACCTTGGTTGGTGTTGGGGTCCCAAGGCGGACGGGTGTTCGGGAAAACATGCTGGACATAGGCCGGATCGATGGAAGGCTGCCCGTTGGGCTCTAATACCATCCTTGCAGCCTCCTTCAGGATTCGTTCCCGCTCCTCTGAGGTAAACAGGACCTGGAGAAGTTGCTGACAATTGTCCCAAGTTGGCTGGTGGGTAAAGAAAATAGTCTCTAGGAGAGAGATTAATCCCTGGAGTTTCTCTGAGAATGAGGGGTTCTGGTGTTTCCAATTGTATAAGTCGCTGGTGGAGAAAGGGACATAGACCATGAATGGCCTCTGGGTTTCTCCCCCAACTGGGGGTGCCAATTGCCAGAGCGGGGCCAAGACTGCTGCCTGGTTCAAGGAATCAAGAGCAGGGTCAGGGTCTTGTGGGGGCTGATACACAGTTCCAGTGCGGGTATGGGGAGGGCTCCAGAGAGGTTCTGCCTCCCAGTTGGACGGAGACAGGAACGGGTTATGAGGGGAGTAAGGGAGGAGGAGTAGTGATCTTGGGGTCCTCAGGGAGTTCCTTTAAGACAGGGTAAAGAGAGTTAAGTGTCTGTCCGGACAGTTTCTCCTTTTGCCCCTTTGGTGCTAAGAGAAGGATAGGCTTGGGAGTTGCCCTTGACTCTTGACCACAGCGGCAGCCCTTCAAGTACTTGGGGGCATCAGAAACGATATTGACCCACACATCGAAATATGGAGCCTGATCAGGGTGGCCAGGATCTCTGTAGATGATATCCCACACCTGAAAGGCTGCTTGCAGGTTGAGTGACCCTTCTAGTGGTCACCTTGTTCCAAATGTGGGCCACTCCAACTGGCAGAACCTTTTGAGGTTGAAGGGAGTGACATTAGCTCCGTAGGCTTGGGCTCGTCTCTTAAAATCCTTAAATTGGTTATGGAGGCACTGCAGGGGGGTAGGACGATTTGAGGAGGAAACCTGACCCATGTTAGTAAAGACAGGCAAGAAAAGAGAAAATCCCCACAAAAGCCAAATAAGCCAGGGCTAAGATCAGCCTCTGACCTAACGTCCAGTCGGGGGCAGGGAGGGGGGGCGGGCATGGAGGCCAGACCTAAGGAAAGAATCAAACTAAGTAAACTTATGAAAGCTAAAGCAATAGGAGGGTAACAGTACATTTGGCTGATCTGGACAGGCAGACACAATACAGACAGACAAGACAAACTACAGGTAACACAAAACACTAGTGCACCAGAAAACTGAATACCTGGAGTCAAGTCTGACGTCTCAGACCTTGACCGGACTAGGAAAGTATTGCTGTGTCCAGCCTTCCACTAGTTCTCTTTAGGGCCCACTAACAGACAGATCCAAGAGCAGTCTTACTCACCGGTGAAGCTGCTCCAGATGGCTCGTGCCCAATTGTTACAGTATTAAACCTTTTTGTCCACCTGCCCTCCTGGGCGAGTCTGCCTGGTGTCCGGGGCTGAGGAACGTCTCTCAGCGGCCGTCCCCTGGACGGCCAGGTCCTCGCCCAAGGCGGCCGGAGTCGCGGGTCTTAGGACATCTCCTCCGCTGGAGAGATCTCGCTGGGGCCTCCAAATGTTACAGAGTAATTATGAGCCTTTATTGCTGGCCGGTGACTGACTCTGTACCATGCAGGGTTAGAGGAGATTAATCCCGAGCTTCCAGAGGAGGCAGCTTATAAAGCCTCCAACTATATCCTTGAATAAGCAGATTACAAGAAGCAGAAGTTAGCCGTTAATCTTTTGTACAAAGATAAATGTATCCGGGGGACTCTCAGATAAAACAGGGCCTAGTAGACAGTTTTATCATCTGCGCCTTGGAATGTCGTGCTTCTCCTGGGGCTGGCACCTGGAGATATCACCTCCCTGTAACTGAGTTACTGTTCTCCCTGGGGGCTGGCGCCTGGAGATACCACCTCCCTGAAACTGGAGAATTTCCACTTTTACAGTGTATTCTGTTGTTTTACCAGAAAGAAGATTTATTACATAAAGATCTCTCTTTAGCTTGCTGCAAAGAAGGAGCTTTTCTTTTGGTTTCCAGTAGGTGGTGTCTAAGCCTCTTGGATCTCTAACAGGTTTGGTAGAGTTTGCTCAGATTCCCCCGGGACTCTGTGGTGTTTGGTCTCGGAGGATATGGGGGGCGGGGGCGGTAAGAATCAACTGTTGTTTCTCTGCCAGCTGCTTCTCTGCTCTCTGGCCTGATGACTGGGCCCTGCTGCCAGCTGGCCACAGGTAGCCCACAGTCCTCGTAGGCTTGACTGTTCAGAGAACTTGCAGCACGAACTCGCTGCTCCTTCTCCTGTCCCCTTCCTCCTGCATGGAGCTCCAGAGGCTGCGAGAGGTAGCCTCAGTCTCGGCAGCATTCGCTCAGATTCCCCTGGGGCTCTGCAGTATTGGGTCTTGGAGGGTATGTGGAGAGGGGACCCCTCGGTTGTGGTTGGGGGTTGCAGCACAGCCTTGGTTTTGGAACTGGGGCTGGTGAAAATCAACTGTTGTTTCTCTGCTGTCCAGTCCCGCTTCTCTGCTTTCTGCCCTGATGACTGGGCCCTGTTGCCAGCTGCTAGAAGTTCCGGCACTTCCAGGCAGGCTGATCAGGGAAGTCGCCGCACCTTCACCCCTTCCCATCTTCCTGCGTGAAGCTCTGGCAGCTGCAAGAGGCAGCTTCTTTATTTCTCCCAGTCTACTGCCTGACACCCGGGGTTCTGACCCGTGGTAGCTCTTATGTGCAGAACCCACGGTCAGATGTGCTGGTATGCAGTTTGGGTGTTTTTTGTTCAGTTTTAGATGTTCAGCTTATTGTTGTTTCAAGGGGAATGATCTGAGGATGTCTCTCACTCCACCATGTTTTCCCAGAATCAGATATTTTTAATATATTGTTGAATTCGGTTTGCTAATATTTTGTTGAGGATTTTTGCATCAATGTTCATAAGAGGTATTGGATTATAGTTTCCTTTTTTTTTTTTTTGTAATGTTTTTGTCTGGTTTTGGAATCAGGGAAATGGTGGCTTCATAAAAAGAAATAGAGAGCCCTCCTTCTTGAAATTTTTGGAATAGTTTGAGAAGATAAGTGTTAATTTATCTTAGAATATTTGGTAACATTTGCCTATGAAGTCGTCTGGTCCAAGACTTTTGTTTTTGGGGAGTTTTTTGATTACTGATTTGATTTCATTGGTAGTAACTGGTTGGTTCAGATTTTCTGTTTCTTCTTGACTCAGTCTTGGGAGATTGTATGTTTCTAGGAATGTATCCATTTCTTCCAGATTGTACAATTTGTTGATGTATAATTGCTCGAAGTATTTTCTTATGATCCTTTGTATTTCCATGGAGCCCATAGTTACTTCTCCTCTTTCATTTCTGATTTTATTTATTTGGGTCCTCTCATTTTTTCTTGATGTCTGGTTAAGGGTTAATCTATTTTGTTTTCCTTTCAAAAAACCAACTCTTGGTTTCACTAATCTTTCATATCGTTTCTAGACTCTATTTCATTTATTTCTGGTCTGATCTTTATTATCTTTTTTTTTTTTTGAGTCATTTTGTTTTCATTTTCATTTGTCTCTAGGTATCTTTTGATTTCTTCCTTGATCTCATTGATAACCCATTGTTTAGTAGCATGTTATTTAGCCTCCATATGTTTGTGTGTTTTCCAGTTTTTTTTCTTATAGCTGATTTCTAATTTCATACCATTGTGATTGGAGAAGATGGTTGATATGATTTCAGTCTTCTTAAGTTTACTGATACTTGTTTTGTGGCCTAGCATGTAGTCTATCCTGGAAAATGTTCCATGTGCACTTGAGAAGAATGTATATTTTGCAGCTTTGGGGTAAAATGCTCTGAAAATATCTATTAAATCCATCAGGTCTAATGTGTCTTTTAGGCCCATTGTTTCCTTGCTGATTTTTTGTCTGGAAGATCTCTGTCCATTGGTGCCAATGGGGTGTTAAAGTCTCCTACTATGAGTGCATTACTGTTGATCTCTCCTTTTATGTCAGTCAATAATTGCTTTATGTATGTAAGTGCTCCTATGCTAGGTGTGTATATGTTTACTAGAGTTACGTCATCTTGATTTATTGATCCCTTTATCATTATGTAATGCCCTTCTTTGTCTCTTATTATAGCCTTTGTTTTAGAGTCTATTTTATCTGATGTAAGTATTGCTACCCCAGCTTTTTTTTTTTTCATTTCCATTTGCATGAAATATCTTTCTCCATCCCTTTACTTTCAGTCTGTGAGTCTCATTTGATCTGAAGTGGGTCTCTTGTATACAGATTATTCCTGGGTCTTGTTTTCTTATCCATTTGGCTACCCTACATCTTTTGATTGGAGCATTTAATCCATTTCCATGGAAAGTAATTACTGGTAGGTACATAGTTACTGCCATTCTATTATTTGTATTTGTTTTTTTTCTTTTTTACCCCTTCTTTTTTACAGAAGTCCCTTTAACATTTCTTATAACACAGGTTTGTTGGTGATGAATTCCTTAAGCTTTTCCCTGTCTGGGAAGCTCTTTTTCAAACCTTCCATTTTAATCAAAAGATTTGCTGGGTAGAGTATTCGTGGTTGATTCTTGTTTTTCATAACTTTGAATATTTTTTGCCAATCTCTTCTGGCCTGCAAAGTTTCCATTGAAAAATCAGCAGACATTCTTATGGGGGTACCCTTGCAAGTAACTAACTGCCTTCCTCTTGCTGCTTTTAAGATTCTCTCTTTGTCTTTGACCTTTAGCATTTTGATGATGATATGTCTTGGTGTGTGCCTGTTTGAATTGCTCTTTTATTTTGGCACTTTTTGTGCTTTCTGAACTTGTAAGTCTAATTCCTATGCCAGGTTAGGGAAGTTTTCTGTCATGATTTCTTCAAATAGATCTCAATTCCTTGCTCTCTCTCTTCTCCTTTGGGTACTCCTGTGATCTGGATGTTGTTACACTTCATGTTGTCCCAGAGGTCTCTAAAATTATTCTCATTTTTTAAATTCTTTTTCTTTTTGTTGTTCTGATTTTGTGTATTCTGCTACCTTGTCATCAAGTTCATCTATTTGATCTTCTGCTTCATCCAATTACAGGTGAATCTTTCTAGTGTATTCTTCATTTCAGTTATTATATTCTTCATTTCCGTTTGGCCCTTTTTTATGGTTTCTATGTCCTTTTTTTATGCTTACTATCTCTCTGTTGAGGTTCTTATTGTGCTCATCCATTCTACCCATTAGTTTGTTGAGCATCCTTATAACCATTATTTTGAACTCTGTCTCTGGTATGTTGCTTGCCTCCATTTCATTTAGCTTATTTACTGGAGTTTTCTCCTATTGTTTCATTTGTGGCATGTTTCTTTGTTTTCTTATTTTATTAGCCTCTCTGTGTTCGTTTCTATGCGTCAGGAATATTTGTTTTGTCTCTCACCCTTGGCCATATGGCCTCATATGGAAGGTGTCCTATGTGGCCCAGTGGTATACTCTCCCTTATCTCCTATGCTGGGGGCTCTGGACGTGATCTTTGTGTGGGTTGTATGTGGCCTTCTGTTTTAGCTGAGCCTTTATTGGTGTTAGTACATCAGTGGATGGGATTAATGCTCAGGCTAACTGTGGGAATTAGCTGCACCCACAGGGTAAGAGTTGGTGTGTGGGGGCTGACCCTATTGAATGGGATTTGCCATAGCAGGCTTGTGTACTTGTTGTGACCACCCTTTGTGTGCACTGCATATAGGGCTAGTCAGGAGTTGCTCTGTCGTGGTCTAGTGCCAACCTCCTGGTACATTGGCTTTGTGGCCCCTTGGGAGAGGATCCCCAGTAGGCCAAGGTCAACTCTGCCTTTGATTGCTCAGGGCTATCAGGTGGGAGCTACAAAGTGATCCGCAGCTTGTTGTTGCCTATGCTGGATCCATAGGTAAGTGGAAGAGACAACGCTGTAGGCAGCGGTTAGGTTATCCCCCGTCCCTGACCTAGGGCAGTTTAACAGAGGGACCAGTGCTCCTCAAGGCCTGACACTGCCTGTCAGTTGCTGTAAGTCTCTAAAACTGGAAGAGCCTCTGGGTGATATGCTTATTGGGTGGTATAGGGACCCCGGGAATCTCTTGGATCTATTGAGTAAATTTCCCCCTGTCACTTCAGTGTCAGTTTATATGCCAGCATTATCTCCGTAGCTCCCTGTATAAGTTTCAGACTGTAGCAAGGTCAGTTGCTGCTGACCTTGGTCCTATAAACACCCAGGCTCTGTTTAAGAATTTCTGAAGCTCGTGGGCATAAGTTTGTGGCCTGCTACTGAATGCTTCTTCTAGATATATGGGCTTTGTGTGGGCTGCATGAACTGAATACTGTTGCTTGCTGTTGAATTCGTGACCCAAGGAAAGCATAGGATGGAACTGGGTTGCCTGGGAGCAGGCTTGCCACAGTTAATTTGTGGGTTAGGTGTCACTGACTTTATTGCGAGGAACAGGCTTCTGCTCCTACTCTTCTTCTGCTTTCCTTCTGCTCCCCAGGGGACCACATGGGCTCCACACATATAAGAGTATAATAGTGATATTCAGCCACACATGCATGATACAATAAGCTGAATTATGTTTACATATTTTAGGTGCAGGCGCTCTACTAATGTGATATTCTAAATCCAGGGTCCTATTCCTAGCTGCGAGCCTGCATCACAGCCAGATCTGGGACCCACAGAAAGTATGGCCTACCTCATTGCAGGAATGCTGGACCAACCAGCGTTTTCCAACTCCTCTCTTGAGGCTGCCATGGTGCAGGTAATCCCAGCGCAGCCAGAGAGAAACTGAGAAATGCTCCTTAGCCATAGCTGGTCTTTGTGAACAAGGAAGGAAAATGACTTCCCTGAGGCCACCTAGTGAGACCATGACAGTCAGGGCTCCTGTCTGAGTTGGTCTCATCGCAAAGCCCAGTTCTCCATACTGAGCCTCCAACTCCATCCCCAGCCACACCATTCCCATTAGTGGCACCAATGACACTATGTTGATCTTGCTCCTGGGTCCATGACAGGTGTTCAATTTAGAGTGCGCCTGGCAGTGTGAGTGAGGCATCGCAGATCATTGGGGGCTAGGGCTACATGAGGGACTACCTGTACAAGTGCATGCTGCATGACGCCCACATCCTGCTCATCTTTGAGGTGTGTGCATGTCCTGCTGTCAGCTCTACCTAACTCCGCTGTGGACCTCTGAGCCTCCTGGCACTAGGCCCAGGCTGGCTGTGTGTTTTGTCATTTGAGCTTACTCACAACCTTGTCTAGATTGTTCTGCAGACAAGAAGGCGGAGGCTGAGAGGCCAAGCAGCTTACTCAGGGTCCCACTCCCAAGGGCTCTTTCTGCCGAGCCCACCTCCTGGCAACTATGGCGGGAAAGAAAGGAGGGTTGGGGCCAAAAACACCTCAGACACCATCCCAGAACCTTTGGGGGTGCTAGTAGTCTTGACTGCATAGCCTAACTGACCCAGGAGGAAACCAGAATACCAGGGAGTGAGGGACAATGATGCACCTCTCCTGAGGGGGCTGGAGTCTCATGAAGCAAGTGCATTTGGCTCTTGGGGGTAGAAAGGATTTTGACCAGGCCTAGGGGAGGGCAGTTTGGGCCAAGGGCAGGGAACTAGAACATGTCAGACCCAGACAGAACCTTATCTGCCAAGTGAATAGGAATAGAATAAACAAATCTTTGTGGGAGTAGAGGCCAATCCTGCTGGGTGGGACTGAGGCAGGTAGTGTAGTATGTGAAGGATGGACGGAAGGGGAGACAAGTAGTCAGATTGGAGAGGATTTTGGATCTTACTGCGAAGGCAGTGGAAGCTATAAAATGTCACAGCTTTGCTTGCAGTGGCTTCTATACTGCAGGTGAGCAGGCAGTGGCATGGCCCATTCAGTCACACATGTAGTAGTGGGGCTGCCTTTGACTTTCATACTACTGGGCACAAGGAACCAATGAAATTCTCCAGATGTACATTGCCCTGATAGGCCTGCAACATGCTGGCTGCATCCTGACTGCAAGGTTCAAGTAGGTGCCATTTCCACTCTCTGCTCCTTGAGTCCCACCTGGAGTGGCAAGAGGGGTGGGACAGTGCAGCCTTACAGAGCTAAGCTTATCTGCTGGCTCGCTGGAGGGAAGGAAGTGAGCAGGAGCCTAGGCTAGTGACTGTGGGGCCTCGAAGGTGGAGCTCCAGACCTTGGCCTTCACCTGAGGGTGATAGTGTTGCAGGGTGACCCTGTCTGACCATTTCTGGCTTGAACAAGTTAGTTCCTGACTGCATGGCCCCATCTTTCCTCAGGACTCTCCAGCTGACACAGCAGTCCGAAAGCTCGCTTAAACAATTAAGCCTTATAGTTTGGCAACTAATCAATGTTCTCCTTATATTCTATAGCTGTGTAGGAATGAAGAAGTACAAGATTGTGTAAAACTGCCCATCATGTTACAATCAGGGCTCAGCCTTTGGATAAGAATTCACTGAGCTGGTGCTGGCATCAATAAATGCTGCTTCCTACTTATAGCCTCGGTGTCTTGTCTCTCTGTTCGAGAATGCTGCAACAATAGGAGGGGCCAGCTGCTCAGGGAAGCCCTCATTGCCCTGCCCTTGTGATCACTTCCCTGGCAACGCCTGTTTCCTATGCTGTAGGGGAACTGTATTTTCAGAACCTGGGGAATAAAAGGTGCCCCTTAAACAGGTGCTGGGCTCCAAGGCCAACACAAGACTAATTTCTTTCTTCTCTCCTTCCCTTGCTCTCTTCTCCCTTTGACCTCTATCCTGGGGCCAGAGAAGTTAGAAATCACTGCTGGAGCCCAAGGATGAGTTTCTCAGAGCAATTTCAGACTACTTAAAGGGAGAATACAACATAGATGCTGGTTGTGACTCAACTCCTCCTGGAGGTAGCACATGTGTAGCTCCACCTCAGAGAGACTGGCTGCCCTCTGATAGGCTGGAAGGTGTCCAGCATGCCCAGGCTAGGGGAGGGACACATTGGGCCTGGATTGGTCTTTCATGGTTTTCACAGTCAGGAATGGGTGCAGGAACACCCTCTCATGATGGAGAACAGCCCAGCATGGTATCAGGATCTGGGCCCTAGAGCCCCTGTCATGCCTTGTGCCAGTGAGACAGGATGGGCACCATGGGGAGGATGTGCTGAGCTGAATCCTTTCTTCTGGCCCACCAAGAGAGTGCCAGCAAGCTTGAGGAGAATGTTAATTACTTTGATCACACTATGGTGACATTGCTGTTCCACTTGGCAAGTTACTCATGCCCTGCCAGACCCTGGGGATGGCAGGCTCACCAATGTAGAGATCAGAGAAATGGGACAAGCATCTATGAGATGATGTTTTACCAATTGTCCACTTTGGGGACCAGGCCTAGAAAGAAATCTTAGTCATCATGGAGGGGTGGGATGGAGAGGCAGAGCTGGCTGTGGCTACCTGTCCCAGGGGCTACTCAGCTAGCTGGGTAGGAGCCTGTGCTGGGTGATCACCTTCCAGGGGAAGAGATGCTCCCTGTATTCAGAAGGGGCAGCCCCACTGGGGCCTGAATCTCAGAACCTGATCTGTGAAGCTTTTGCTGCTGAAGGTGTATTAAGCGCCAGCCTCTGGTCTCAGCCAGTTCCTAAGACCTGGTCTTGTCTTGACCCCTGCCCAAATCTAGACAGAGTGAAGGGAAAACAGAAGGTGTTCTTGAGCCAACATCCCACAGCCTGTAGGGAAAGGCAATATTAGACCCTCCTCCCAAGACATAAAATGAAGCTTGGAGATGGGTGAAGATGTGCTTGAGGATAGACTGTATGTATGTGTGTGGGAGTCCCAAGTAATGGGCCTCCACCCTGGGCCTCTGTTCCCAGACCATCATGGAGGAGCAGGTGGTCTTGAAGTGGGTGGCTGACATCCTCATCTACCTGCATGGCATGGTGGCTGTGCTGTCTTGGGCCAGCCACTCCATTTGAGCAGGGCTTCTGCCTCCCCATCCCACCCCTGCCCTTGCCCATCCCCCCATATATAAGCAGCCTCCAGCTGTTTTTATTCTACTGCACTTTAATGAGGCCTGGTGGTTGGGAGAAGGGGTCATTGGCTAGCATGGCTCAGTTAGGGAGTCTTAGGTGAGAGGGCTGGGCAAGTCAAGGGCTTGGCACCCACTTGTGTTTCCAGAGTAGGTGAAGCGCAGAATCCATGCAGCAGCTGACTTGGAGGTTGGTGAGTTTGCTGAATTGTGGCTGTGGCCTCTGGTGAGTACTGCCAACTGTGATGGTAGGGCCTGTGCTGCTCAGGACACAGGGCTACCCCCTTTTGTCTTCCTACCTGACAGAAGAGTGTGGGTGAGTGATGGGGTCCCAAATCCAGCATCCTCACCCTGTCTGCCCTCCTCACCCTGCTGGAGGTGGTGGGTGCAGTCACCGAGTACCTGCTGTATTTGGTCTTTACATACAATTGTCCCATAGTAGCCCATGGCCACAGGAATTATGATGTTTCTCTTACAGAGGAGGAAATTGAGGCTCATAGATATTGAGTAACTTGCTCTTGGGACAGAGGTAGTTTGGCTCAGGCCTGGAATTAGAACCTAAGACTATGTGACCTCTGAGCCAGGCATCTTGACCCCAGCCAAGCTGCCCAGTAGTTCTTTGAAGCTCAGAGATCAGACACGAGGGAGGGGGTACCCCATGGCTCAGAATCCAAGGGTTCTCTCCGACTTCTGTTCTGGTAGGTTCTTTTGGACAACATCTTCTGTGTGGAAGCTTTTTCCCAGAATCTCTTAACATTATCTCAGCTGGACAAGTGTGGGTAGGGTAGCTTGGGGGAGGGAGGAGAGGGTCTGATTCCAGGCATCTGATGGTGGGCTGTTTCTGGACCCCATCAGGCTCCCAGAGCCTGTTGATTACTCAAATATCTGCCTTGAGTGAGGGCTGGGTAAGAGCATGCTGACCTACAGCAAGGCCTGCCAGGCAGGAGCACATATCTACAGATGAGAGCTCTGTCAGAGTCCCTGTGCAGGCCCTGCTGGCATCTGCCTAGGGACGGTTCATGAAAGAGGCATTTTACCTGCCTTTAAACCCTTGCACTGCAATGAAAATGAAGCTTCTTTTCTTGCAGATGCTGAATCTGTAGCCCTAGACCATGTGAGGGCTTTGCTTGTGCTGCTTAGTTTGGAATGTTCTTCTTCTTCCATAGCCATATGGCCTTATCTTAGAATGTACAGCTCAAATTCTTCTGACCCTTATAGTCCTGCTTACTTTAAGGCTTTGTGTCATGTGTCCCCTGCAGAGCCCAGACCTATTGCCAAGAGATAGTGGTGAAGGGCACCTGGGTGCTGGCCTGGCTGTTAATATACTGTACTATTCCCACAAGATTTGGAGTTTTTAGGAATTAATAGAATGAGCCCTTTGTTATTCAGAATTAAGCCTCTATCTGCAGCCCAGGATCACTTCCTGGAGGTTTGGAGGGGTGGTGAGGTCACCTACAGGCTGACTTAGTTGGAAAAAAGTGCTCCAGCAATATTTCTATTATCACATTGCAGAAAGATCATCTAATGTCTTTTTTTTTCCTCCAAGATTCTCCACAAAATCCAGACAAACAGATCAAGAAAATGTCTCAGCAGGTACTAGAGAGGCGCGTATACATCTGTGTCCACCTTCTGGACTGAATGTCCTGAAGCAGAGGGTGGTATATACTGCTGCTGCCAGCCCCCAGGCCATAACCCATTGCTAGACAACTCTCACTTTTTTTTCTAGAAGGTATAGAGCTTGGAGTTATTCCAACTTGAGCTATTTCTTTCCAGTCTTCACCTGAAGGTCTTTTTCCTGGCCTAAGGGAACCTTAACTAGACTTTGACCTGTGGGCACTGCTGCCTGACATGATCCCAGGTTCAGAACAGAGATAGAGAGAGAATGGAATTGCTGAGACCAGTGATCTGAGGATATGCTGCTAGTTTAGGAGACTTCATTGTAAAAACCAGGATTTGTGCTGCTGCCTTCATGGCAGGTCCCATGATACTATGATACTATGGGACAGCACAAATCCTGGTTTGGTTAGACTTTTCTACTAGACCACACATTCTCCAAGAAACTCCTTGAAAGTTGTGTACGTGTCATTCATTCATACTAGGAGCAAAATACACTTAAAACATGTACCAGGAACCATTTAACAAACGAACATGTACCAGGAACCATTTAACAAAAGAAGATATAAAATGGCACAATTTGTATTTACCCTTCAAGCATTTGCTATACTAGTCTCATTTTCCCTCACAACTAGTCTTTAAAGGATGACAGTGTGACCTTGAGAACCATCCTTTGGTGATGGCTTCCAACCCTTTTTGTCCTTACCCTGAGAGAAGAAGGCCTTGAAAGCTGAGGGGCAGGTGCCCTCTGTTTGGTCCTTCTCAGGTGATGGGTGAAAAACCCATTGCCTGGTATATGACAACATATTCTTATTCCCACCTGGGTTATTTGCTTCCTTTGCAAGGATTGGCTTCCACTCTTGAAGTAAGGGAAAAAGATATCTTTAAATGGCAGTAATAGGCCTTTGCATTTCTCCAAGATCTATTCTGCTGTTACTTGTTAGATGTACGGGCAGGTTTCAAGCTTTGGTCTGGTTACTGGGTGGTTTGGGCCTCCCTCCAAAAAATTCAATTGTAGATGTTGCCTTAAGGTGGGAGGAGGAAGCCAGGCTCTCTCCTGTGATGAGAGAATCAGGCAGAAAATCAGGGAATGATAACACCTGAGCTGGCTTAGTGGGTTGGCCTGAACATTCTGACAAGGTTTTGGTAGCTAATCTTCAAAAAGTGAAAGTTTAGAAATATTGTGACTTTGGAAATAACTTTCCAATGAAATTCAAAGTTCTTAAAGTATTTTGTTGGCAAGGAGGCATTACAGGTTGTACATATCTTCTCACATGGTGCTAGGGAAAGGAGGTGCATAGAGCTCCTTTTCTGGAGGAAGCTTGGAAAGCATGCAGACACTGCTCCCTTTGGGCAGCCCTCAGGAAAGAAGGCTTCTCTCTAGGTCTTGTGGCATGTAAGTCCCATGTCAGCAGCAAGTTCTCTTTTCATTCAGTTGAGTTTAAAAGGCTAAGGCCACCAATTCAAGTCTCCCTTTTTCACCTGCCATTTCTGAGTTTTTCTTAAATATGTGTGGGGAAGAGAGGCCCCAGCATGTACTTATTATATATTTTAAGCAATATGCACAGGGTACTTGAGATGCCCAGGGAACTTGTGCTGGGGAGGCCTACAGCTGAGCCCACTGGAACACTCTGGCCAGCGAGGCAAGCCTAGCATACCTGGGCTGGACCATAGCTGCGACTCTGAGCCTGGGTCACACCAAAAATTAGCAGATCTTCACACAGGCCCAGAGCCTGGGGCATGTTATAAAGGGAGACAGTAAGGTCCAAATTAAGGAGAGAAATTTCAGCAGCCTGTCACCACTTCCTCCTATTTCATGGAGCTGTCACCAACTTTACTCAGGAGTTAGAGGAAAGAAATCCATCCTGCTTATCCCATCTTGATTTCTGAGAAAGTGTTCTCTGGCAAATCTTGTTGCTAGATAAGCCCATCTCTTTCTCTCCAAACAAAGATTCTGGGTCTGTTAACGAAAGAACTTGCATTCTCTATCAACCTATAAATAATTTCGATGTCCTTCATAAACAGGAGAATGGAGAGAAAGAAAAGAGGCCTCAGAGAGATTGATGTAGCAAGACCCAAGTCTCCCTAGGGAGAGATGGCAGTGTCTTGAGCTGGGAATTGGTCCTAGTGAAGCCCAGAGCCTCTGCTCCGAGCTGTTGGTTAGGCTTTCAGAGACCAGTCATGGGTAACACAGCGTTGAAGCTTGGAAAGCCCTTAGATCTTCCACCTTACCATTTTATAGTTAAGAAACCAAGTCCAGAGCAATGAAGTGACCTGCCCAAAGTCACATAGCAAGTTAATATTACAGCTGGAACTAGAATTCAGGTCTTCTGAGTTCCAGCCCAGCATTCAATCTGTTATACCAGACCCATTCTGAATCTTGATTTTCAATCATGAGTATCTAAAACAAAATGGATACAGCTGAGGATAGAAAGTGATATAGAGTTCCTGGCTGCTAAAAGCATCAAGGGGCTCAGCTTTGCAAAGGACACATCTGTTACCTGTTACAGGGTTCAGTGCCGGAGAAGTGGGCAGCTTGAGGAAAGGCGGTGGCTTTTTGTATAGATCAAAGTCCCTGTGGCGCTGGTCCCAGCTCCACCTCTCTCGATCCAGCACAGGCTCCAGCACGTTAGTAAACAGTGCATTTTCCCTCCATTCCTAAATTGGGAACAGTAAGTTAGGAGGAAGGTACCTATGGATACCACACCTGAGACCCTGCTCCTTCCTATGGACCTCAGTTTGCTCTGTGGTGATGCCAGTGGGCAGCAGCCTGAGGTGACAGTTGCTTTCAGTGCTGCTACGAAGACCTGTCACTTGGAACCCATTGGCTGTGAGCCATGCCTGGCGGGACTTTTTTTTGGCTTTTTTCTCCTCTTCCTCTGAATCTTGAGGCTCCACCATGGCTGAGAGGTAATTCTGTGAGTATGTGAATCTCTTCCTTGGCTCCTGGAAATGAGAAGCAAACATGTGGT
The DNA here is from genome assembly GCF_000151845.1 of Pteropus vampyrus. NCBI lineage: Eukaryota > Metazoa > Chordata > Mammalia > Chiroptera > Pteropodidae > Pteropus > Pteropus vampyrus. The sequence goes on from NW_011889708.1 coordinate 397,715, forward strand.
TGGAAGAGTGGTGGCAGACTTGGATAGGGCTAACTGAGCCTCGGGTTTCCAAGTAAGTATCAGAAACAGCTGAGGGCATAGTGATAGTTCATGACAATATAAACACTGCATTCAGATTAACTGAACTGTGCAGCAGCCCTGGGAAAATCACACTATTGTTCTCTTTGACAGAAGAAGACTTTTTCTAAATCACTGTGTGCTGGAAGGCTACACTGAGGCTTTTCTTTCATAAGCAGCAACAAAAATGCTCCTTAGAGATGAGGAACCTGCTGTGGTTTGCAGCATGAACATCTGAGTATATGTTGAGGACCTCTTGGCTTACCTCTGCATGTGGATTCACATTTAGTGTGGGAACAGAACACCTCTCCCAGCACCTGATCCCTTGTCTACACCTCCTAGCTGGTTGGCTCTCATCCACATTCTGGAAATCTCCTGTTGACCTTCAGGCAGGATGGTCAGAGAGAAAAAAGCTCATGGGATTATCCAACTGCTATTATCCTGTCTGGAGTATAAGCATTTGGCTCTTTATCACTCTCTGAGCCTCTTATTCACTCACCTTGGCCATCTCTCGATACAGCTCCTTCTTGGCAAGCTCTGTAGTGTTCAGGGTCTGAATACTGTAGTTATAGACAGCGTCTTTGGTAGGGGCTGAAATTCTAATCACTTTCACCACAGACTTTGGAGGCTTCTTGCTGACCTGGTAGGCTCCCGTGATATTTTTCTAAAGAAAGAGACACCAGTTATTATCTACACAAGGCCCCCTCACCACTGACTACCTGCTCAAATTTAGCTTCGGAACATGGCTAAGGTTCAGGTATCCATTCTTGAATACTGGAGCTGCCATTTCATCACAGAACCCTGCCAAAGAGCCATCTAGTTTAACCCCTTACTGTCCACAGTGGAATTCAGTGGACCAGAAACTTGAGATTTGCCTAAGGTCACTGGAACTAAAACATATAGCACCTGGAACATATAGGACTCAGATAGAGTTTACGGCTCATGGTCAGAAGTGCAAGAGACTTGAGGCTTTCATGGTATGTATAAGGGAGATTACAAACTAAAGTAGCAGGGACTGCCATCCTTGACCATGGTTGCCTTTTAGTGCTGTATGTGTGGGGAGTGTTACCCTCTTTTCTCCAGAGTCTCAAGATAGTTTGTTGGCTTCCTTTGTGAAAATAGCAACTAGGAAAGAAAGAAAAGGTAAAACAAGTTGCAGAGAAAGTGGCTGGGACCCCAAAAAAAGAAAGGAGGAGTTGCACTCTAAATTATTAAATACTGTGCAATATAGCTTGCCCTTCACTTGCCTATCAACCTTCAGCAAAATAATTATCTTTTGCTTTAAAAAAGTTTTTTTTTAATTCAAATGATGCCCTTGATTCATATATTAACATGACTTATGGCCAAGCCCCAGTTACTTGACTTATTAATCTTTGAGGAATTTCTAAAGGGAATGCAAAGTAATCAAGGGAAGGACTAGATAAATCTGTGATTAACACACGTGAGTTAAAGTTTGGTCTAGGCAATGAGACCCCTGTGGCTTGGAGCAAAAGGAGCTAAAGTCAAAGGCAAGTCAAAGGTCATTGGATGAGGAACAAAACTCTAGCACTTTCAAGATGATTATGCTAGAGAGGTCATCTAAACTAGAGATCCGTTGTGGTGCACATGTATCTTTAATCAGGTATTTAGTATTCTGTCCAGTTTTTCTGGTTGTACTCTGGTAGGGTTGCTCCAAATTAGTCTGCCTGTTCCTTCTAAGCCCTAGAGCTAATGGATTATCTCTCCTTCCATAAAATTTCTTCTTTAGAATTTAAAGTTGAAGTTCTGACCTAAAGAGCTTACTTAGTTAAGTGAAAACAGTGGTCAACTGTTATTCTAGATGCCTGGGATTAGCTGCCTTTAGAGTGATCTGGCCAGGTATCTGGAGAATTTGGACTCACTGCTAAAGTAATCAGATGCCTGAAGTATATCTAATATTAAAGAAAGACTACAAACTGAACAACTGAAGCCAAGTTATTGGAAGGGATGGGATAAAAATTTAAGATAAATGTAATAATCATTCTTAAAAGATGCATTACTAGATAAGCAATACGAAGCAGAAATGAGACCAAAGAAAAACACTGGGTATAAAAAATCATAGTTGAAATAAAGGACACAAGTGAATGAGATATACTGCATAAGTGATAACAGCTGTGGAATAAATTAGCGAATTGAAAAATTAGCTTGAGATATACTCCAAGGAGGCAGCCCTATATAAAAAGATAAAATTGGAAAACTTGAGTTTAGAAGATGGAAATAGAAGTAGCAACACCCAAAAAAAGTCCCAAAAGGAAGGGAAATGTGAGAATAGGAAAGTTTGAAGAAATAATATCAAAATGAATAAGGAAAACTCCAAATCTGGACACATTATTAGTGAGGTTTAAAACAACAAAGCAAAGATAAAATCTCAAAACTGCCAGAGAAAAATATCAAATCACTTGTGAAGGAAAAAGTGTGGTTAACTTCAGATTCCACAACAGCAGTACTGTAAACAGAAGGTGAACTTGAACCAAAAATTTGATATCCAGGCAAAAGGTCCATTTAACTGTGAGGTTTACAAATGCTCAGGTTTACAAAGCCTTAGGAAGTTTACAAAAGACCTTCCTTGAAAATATACTTAGAAAGAAATTCAAAATGGAGGAGAAAAATCTAGAATTATTTGGACAATGTTATCAATTGATGGTGTCTAGTATCCTAGTGAAGTTTTCTTGTCTAAAAAGGACCAGGAAAATGCCTTCATAGCCTAGAACTAAAATTCTAGAGACACATAAAATAGATGGTGTGGCGTAAGTAGGAAAAGAGATAAAAGGGTGCTATTTGTTTTTAGAAAGGAAATTCATATAAAAGTTTCAGAATTCAATAGGAATATATAAAAATATAGTCTTTAGAATAAGCACCTTAGAAACAAAAGATGTATAATTTTTAAGTCAGCAGAAAAAAAACATGATCTACCCAAAGAAAGAGAATAGGAGGGATTTCAAAGAAAGTGATTTCAAAGAAAGCCTAATCTAACACTAATTACAGTAAATGGGTTAAATTTGCCAATTAAAGAATCTCAGATTATTTTTTAAAGCTAACAATATGCTATCTATAAAAACTGCTTTAGATGAAATGATATGGGTTTCAAATTAAGGGGAGAAAGAATATATCTAGGCAAAAAGGGACCAGAAAGCCAAGATGAAAAAGCTGGAGTAGCATTATTAATATCTAACTACATAACTCAATATAAAAATCTATCAAAAGAGGCAGAAGGGATTTTCATATATTGAGAAAAAGAATAAGAACATAGCCATGAACATCTTTTGCACCTAATGATAGTCTCAAAATTTATTAAGCAACAGCTGGCAGGACTGCAGAGAGAAATAGATATTTGTTTGACACCATTGGAGAGCAATCAAGGCAGTCAAGATTTGAGGGGCCAAGAATCTGAAGAGAAGAGAAATACAGTGAGTCCATTTTTTTTGCACAGTTTTTTCCCCCAAGGCATTTGTTGATTTCTAAGTTGCACATTAATGAGATAAACAAAGCAGACAACCCAAGCAGAAAAAGCAGCTTAGAAGTTCAAATTTTAGGCAGATATTTTTGGAAAGTGACACTGGAAGGGACACAAAAATTGAATTTCAGAGTGTGTCATGGAGGAAGGGCCATGGTAACACCCCAAACTTTCAGCTCAGAATTCAGAAAATTGCTGCTTTAGAAGTAAGGGCAAACCAGGAATGAACCTGTTTAAGGTAATTTGTCTTTTTTCTACTAAAAGAAAATTAAATCCTCTGTGGAAGAAAATATCATCAAGTGCCACTATAATATTTCCTACGCAGTGTTCACCATTTAATAAAAATTAACACCCCAAAGCAGTCTTGAGAAAGAACAAAGCTGGAGGTATTATGCTTCCGGATTTCAAACTTTATTACAAAGGTATAGTAATCAAAAAAAGTATAGTATTGCCATAAAAAAAAAAAGACATAGATCAATGGAATATATATGGTCAATTGACAACAAAAGAGGAAAGACTATACAATGGAGAAAGGACAGTCTCTTCAATAAATGGTGTTAGGAAAACTGGACAGCCACATGTAAAAGGATGAAATTGGACTACAATCTTATGCCACACACAAAAATTGACTCAAAATAGATTAAACTCTTGAACTTAAGACATGAAACCATAAAACTGCTAGAAAAAATAATTAGTAAGCTTCTTGACATTGGTCTTGGCAATAATCTTTTATATCTGACACCAAAAACAAAAAACAAACAAGTGGGACTACCTACATCAAACTAAAAAGCTGCACGCAAAGGAAACCAACAAAATGAAAAGGCAACCTACCAAATGGGAGAAAAGAACTGCAAATTACATATCTGATAAGGAGTCAATCTCAAAATATGTAAGGAACTAATACAACTCAATAGGGAAAATTTTAATCTAATTAAAAATGGCAGATAATTTAAATAGACATTTTCCCAAAGAAGACATACAGATGGGCAACAGGTAAATGAAAAAGTGTTCGACATCATCAATCATTAAGGGAAGTGCAAATGAAAACCATAATGAGCTATCACCTCACACTTATTAGAATGGCTGTCATCAAAAAGACAAGAAATAAGTGTTGATGAGGATGTGGAGCACAGAGAACCCTTATTTACTGTTGGTGGGAATGTACTATGGAAAACAGTATGGAGGTTCCTCAAAAAAATTAATAGAATTACCATATGATCCGTGTTCACTACAGCATTATTCACAATAGCCAAGACAGAAGTAACCTAACTGTCCATCAATAGTTGAATGGATAAAGAAAATGTGAGATACACACACACACACAAACAATTGAACATTATTCAGCAATAAAAAAGAAAAATATCCTGTCATTTGTTAACATGGATGAATCTTGAGGATATTATAGTAAGTGAAATAAGACAAAGACTAATACTGTATGATCTCACTTATTTGTGGAATCTAAATCAAACAACAACAAAATGAACTAAAAGGTACAGAGAAAAGATGAGGTGATTGCCAGAGGCAGGAGGTGGATGAATGAAATGGATATATGTGGTCAGAAGGTACAAACTTCCAGTTATATAATAAATCACGGGGTTGTAATATACAGCATAGTGCTTATCGTTAACAATACTACTGTATGTTTGAAAGTTGTTAAGAGAGATCTTAAGAGTTTTCATCAGAAGAAAAAAATTTGCTATGTATGGTGGTGTACGTTAACTAGATTTGTGATCATTTCACAATATATAACATATTGAATCATGTTGTATATCTAATATACAATATAATGTCAGTTATAGCTCAATATAAAAAATTTAACAGACATGCCAGAAAACAGGACCCAGAACTCAATGATGAAAACCAAGAGGAAAGGCAGCCAATAGAAAGAGACCCAAGGTAATTTAGATATTGGAATGATCAGACAAGGAAATTCATTATGATTAGTTAAATTATTAAATTATAATTAATATAATGAGATAAGTAAATGAAAAGATAAAGAACTTAATCAAGATACCTGGAATCTACAGAAAAATAAAATGGTCATTTTAGAATTAAAAGTATAATTAAAATTATAATTTACTGTATGGGTTTAAAAGACTGGACATACAGCAGAAGAAAAGATTAATGAGTCAGAATTAAAACATGAGTCCAGATTAAAACACATACATATACACAAAAGACAGAATCTTAAAAGTATCAAATATATAAGTAGTATAGACATAGCTTATCATAGAAATATCTTATTTGTCATTTGAATCCCAAGAAGAGAGGGCGAGAGAATATGAATAAAACAGAATATCTGAAGAGAAATAGTGGCCTAGAATTTTCATAATTGAAAGATATGAAGTTACAGATTCAATAAACTCTACAATTACATAGAAAGATAAATACAAAGAAAAACACGTATACGAACATCATGGTAAAACTACTGAAAACCAAAGATAAGGAGAAAAATTGTAAACACAACCAGAAGAAGGCAATTATCTTCAAAAGAGCAAGAATAAGATTGAAACTGACTTCAACAATGGAAGAAACAATTTAAGTCAAAAGACAATGGAACAATATCATTAAAATGGTAAAATAACTTCCAGGCTAGCATTTTGCCAGGAAAAATATTTAAAAAATACCTAGCCAAATAAAAATGATTAATTGTTAATTCAATATTATTAAACACTTCTCATCAAAATACACCAAAATAATAAAAAAGCAAGCCAGACTGGGCAAAGATATATCTTTCTCATTTAAAATTTTTTTTTTAAATTAATTAATTAATTTTATGGTGACAAAGGTTAAAGAAATCCAATAAGTTTCAGCTCTACATTTTAACAGTAAGGCATATATATTTTTATATTGTATGTTCACCTCCCATGGTTATATTTCTTTCTTTCACCACATATTTGATCCTTTATACCCCATCTTCCTCCCCTGTGCACCCTCCTCCCTACCCTCTGGAAACCACTAATCTATAGTCCATGTCCATGAGTCTCTGTTTGTTGGTCCTGTTATTTTGTTGCTTTTAGGTTTACATCCCACATATAGGTGATATCATGTTATTTTCAACTTTTTCTGTCTGGGTTATTTCGATTAGCATGATTATCTCTAGGTCTATCCACGTTGTCGCAAAAGGCAGTATTTCATTTCTTTTAATGGCTGAGTAATATTTCATTGTATATATGTACCACAGCTTCTTGAGCCAATCATCTATCATAGGACACTTCGGTTGCTTCTATGTCCTGGCCACTGTGAATAATGCTGCTATGAATATTGGTGTGCAAATATCTTTTCAGATATGGGTTTTCAAGTCTTTGGGGTAAATACCCCGTAGAGGGATTGCTGGATTATATGATAGATCAATTCTCAGTTTTTTGAGGAACCTCCATACTGTTTTCCACAGTGGCTGAACCAATTTGCAGTCCCACCAGCAGTGTATGAGGGTTCCTTTCTCTCTGCATCCTCTCCAATATTTGTTATTACTTGTCCTATTCTGACAGGTGTGAGATGGTATCTCATTGTGGTTTCGATTATTTGCATTTCCCTATTAGCTAGCGATATTAAGCATCTTTTCAAATATTTGTTGACCTTTATATGTCCTCTAGGGAGAAGTGTCTGTTCAGGTCCTTTGCCCATTTCTGATTGGATCATTTGACTTTTTGTTATTGAGTCGTATGAGTTCTTTGTTATTTTGGATAATAGGCCCTTATCAGAGGTGTTGCTTGCAAATATATTTGCCCATTCAGATGGTTCTCTCTTTACTTTGTTGACAATTTCTTTTGCTGAGCAGAAGCTTTTTAGTTTGACGTAGTCCCATTCACTTATTTTTGCTTTTGCTTCCCTTGCTTTTGAGGTCAAATTCATAAAATCCTCTATAAGACCAAGGTCCTTCAGTTTAGTTCCTATGTTTTCTTCTATGCACTTTATTGTTCTAGATCTTATATTCAGGCCCTTAAACTATTTTGAGTTAATTTTGGTGTGTAGTGATAGACAACAGTGTAGTCTCATTCTTCTGCAGGTGGTTTTCCAGTTTTCCCAGCACCATTTATTGAAGAGGCTTTCCTTTCTCCACTATATGTTTTTGGCTTCTTTATTGAAAATTATTTGCCCATGTAAATATGAGTTTACTTCTGGACTCTCAATTCTGTTCCACTTGTTCGTGTGTCTGTTTTTCTGCCAATACCATGCTGTTTTGATTACTGTGACTTTGTAGTATAATTTGAAATCAGGCAGAGTGATGCCTTCAGCCTCGTTCTTTTTTTCCTAAGATGGCTTTGGCAATTTGGGGTGTTTTGTGCTTCCATATAAATTTGATTATTTTTTGTTCTATTTCTCTAAAAAATGCTGATAAGATTTTGATGGGGATTGCATTAAATGTGTATAATGCTTTAGGTAATATGATCATTTTAACTATGTTGATTCTTCCAAGTCAAGAACATGGAATATCTTTCCATTTCTTTGTATCTTCTTTCAATTTCTTTTAATAGGGTCTTGTAGTTTTCATTATAAAGGTCCTTCACATGTTTCATTAAATTTATTCTTAGGTATTTTATATTTTTGTTGCAATTGGAAAAGGAATTATTTTTTCCACTTCTTTTTCTAACACTTTATTATTAGAGTATAGGAAAACTATGGATTTTTGAACATTGATTTTGTATCCAGAGACTTTACTGTATTTGCTTATTGTTTCTAGTAGTGTTCTTGTGGAGTCGTTAGGGTTTTCTATATGGAGAATCATGTCATCGGCAAATAGTGACCATTTGACTTGTTTCCTATTTGGATGACTTTTACATATTTCTCTTGTCTGACTGCACTCGCTAGGACTACCAATGTTATATTGAATAACAGTGGTGATAGTGGACAGCCTTGCCTTGTTTAGAGGGAAGGTTTTTAGTTTTTTACCATTAAGTATCATGTTGGCTGAGGGTTTGCCATAGATGGCCTTTATAATCTTAAGGTACATTCCTTTTATACCGATTTTGTTAAGTGTTTTGATCATAAATAGATGCTGTATCTTGTCGAAGGCTTTTTCTGCATCTATTGATATGATCATATGATTCTTATTTTTTAACTTGTTTAAGTGGTATATCACATTAATTGATTTGTGTATGTTGAACCATTCCTGTGCCCCTGGGATGAAGCCCACTATATCATGGTGTATAATATTTTGAATATGTTGCTGTATTCAGTTTGCTGGTATCTTATTTAAGATTTTTGCATCTGTGTTCATGAGAGATATTGGTCTGTAGTTTTCTTTTTTTGTGTTATCTTTACCAGGTTTGGGTATGAAAGTAATATTGGACTCATTAAATGTGTTGGGAAGTATTACTTCCTCTTTGATTTTTTGGAAGAATTTCTTGAGAATAGCTATTAAATCTTCTTTGAATGTTAGTAGAATTCACTGGTGAAGCCATCTGGTTCTGGACTTTTACTTTTTGTTAGGTTTTTGATGATTGTTTCAATTTCATACTGCTGATTGGTCTATTTAGATTTTCCAGTTCTTGATTCAGTCTAGGAAGATTGTAGTTTTCTAAGTACTGGTTCATTTCTTCTAGGTTGAATTGAATTTGGTGGTGTATACGTTTTCATAGTATTCTTGTATGATCCTTTGTATTTCTGTGATTTCAGTCTTAATTTCCCCTCTTTCATCCTTGATTTTGTTTATTTGTATCCTTTTTCTTTTTTCTTTAGTGAGTCTAGCCAGGAGTTTGTCAATTTTATTAACCTCAAAGAACCACCTCTTTGTTGAATTTATTTTTTCTATCATTTTGTTTTGTTTTCAAATTCATTTATTTCTGCTCTAATTTTGATGATTTATTTCCTTTTGCTGACTTTAGGCTTCATTTGTTTTTCCTTTTCTAGTTTTTAAACATGAAGTGTTAGGTTGTTTATTTGGGTTCATTCTTGTTTTTGGAAGTAGGCCTGTAGTGATATGAACTTTCCTCTAATGACCAGTTTTGCTGTGTCTCAGAAGTTTTGATATATTGTACTATCATTATCATTCATGTCTATGTATCTCTTGATCTCCCTTTTTATTTTTTCTCTGACCCAGTTATTCTTAAGCAGCATATTGTTTAATCTCCATGTATTTGTGTTTGTTCCTGATTTCTTTCTGTAGTTGATCTCTAATTTCAAACATTATGATCAGAGAATATGGTTGGTATGATTTCAACCCTCTTATATTGGTCAAGGCTATCTCTGTGTCCCAGTATGTGATCAATTCTTGAGAATGTTCCATGTGCACTAGAAAAGAATGTATAAGCAGCTGTTTTGGGACGGAAGGCTCTGTATATGTCAATTATGTCCAGTTGGTCTAATGTGTCATTTAAGGATGTTATTTCCTTATTGATTTTCTGTTTGGATGATCTGTCCATATCTGACAGTGGGGTATTTAAGTCCTTTACTGATGTTTTGGTCTGTTTCTCCCTTTAGTTCTTTTAGTAATTGCTTTAAATATTTTGGGGATACCTGATTGGGAGCATAGGTATCAATAAGTGTTATGTCTTCTTGGTACATGATTCCCTTTATCATTATGAAGTGTTCCTTCATATCTTTTTATCTTTTTTATTTTGAAGTCTATTTTGTCAGATATTAGAATCACTACTTTTGCTTTGCTCTGAATGCTATTTGCGTGAAATATAATTTTCCACCCTTTCACTCTGAGTCTATATTTGTCTTTGTGTTGATTTTTGATAATTTTAATACAATGCATCTTGATGAAGGCTTCTTTTTTGGTTGAGATAATTGAGTGTTCTGTTGGCTTCTTGAATTCCAAGCTCCAGCTCATTCCTTAGATTTGGGAAATTCTTGTCAACTATTTGTCTGAAAATGCTTTCTAATCCCTGTTCCTTTTCCTCACCTTCAATAACGCCCATTATTCTTATGTTTCTTCTGATGGTATCAGCTAGTTCTTGAATTTCTCTTTCATGATTTTTCATTCTTCGGATTCTCTCTTCTTCGTTCTGATTTATTTCTAGATTTCTGTCTTTGATATCACTGATCGTTTTCTCCATTTGGTTGACTCTATTTCTCAAGCTTGCTATTTCATTTTTCAACTCACAGTGTGTTCTTCATCTCCAGAAGTTCCATTTGGTTCTTTTTGAGGGTTTCAATCTCCTTGCTCTGCTCATCTAGTTGTTTTTATAATTTCTGAAATTGTTGATTTGAGTTGTTTTGGATCTCACTGAGTTTTTTCAGAAGTACCTTCCTGAATTCTCTGTCATTTAAGTCACATATTTCTATGTCTGTAAGCTTATTTTTTGGAGATTTTCCTCTCTCTCTCTCTGAGATGCCTTGTCATTTTGGTTGTTCACGGTGTTTAAAGGATTATTTCTCTTCCTGGGCATTAATGGAAGTGTATTCTGTTGTTTTTCCAGAAACAAGATTTATTAATAAAGGTCTCTCTTTAGCCTGTTGTAAAGATGGCACTTTTCTTTTGGTTTCCAGTAGGTGGTGTGTAAGCATCTTGAATCTCTGTTTTATATAAAGTCTTAATGCTTTTTAAATTTTCTTGTAGATATTTAATCACACTCGCTATTCTCAGTTTCAGTCCCTGTCTGTGTCAGCGACAGTCTTGGCAGTGTTTGCTCAGATTCCCCTGGGGCTCTGCAGTGATCGGTCTCAGAGTGTATGGATGGAGGGGCCCTCTGAGTTGGGGGTTGGAAACTGCAGCCAAGCCTCGGTTTTGCAACTGTAGCTGGCAAAAATCAACTGTTGTTCCTCTGTGGTCCATTCAGTCTCCTCTGCTTTCTACCCCGATGACTGGGTTCTACAGTCAGCCAGCCATGGGAAGCTCACAGCTTTCCCAGACAGGACTGTTTGGGGAATTTGCTGCAGAAACTCACTGCTCCTTCTCCCCTCCCCCTCCTCCTGCATGGAGCTCCATGACTGTGAGAGGCAGCTTCTTTATATCTCCCAGTCCACCGCCCAATACCCAGGGTTCTGACCTGTGGTATCTCTCATGCGTAGATCCCATGCTCAGATGTGCTGATATGCAGTTTCGGTGTTTTTTGTTGAGTTTAGATGTTCTGCTTATTGTTGTTTCAAAGGGAGAGTTCTGAGGACATCTCTTACTGCACCATGTTTCTCCAAACTCCAAACTAAATTTATTTTAAATTGAGGGAGATTGTATATAGAACAGGCACTTCACAAAAGGAGATATCCAAATGGCCAGTAGTATTGAAAACCTGCTCAACATTATTATTCATTAGTGAAATACAACAAGATTAAAACATCCAAAAACAAGAATGTAACACCACCATACCTCACCAAATTGGCTAAGGTTATAAAGATTGAGAAATCCAAGTGTTTGCAACATCGTAGCACAACTGGAACTCTAATATATTTGCTGGTGGCAGTATGAAGGTACAACCATTTTGGAAATGTGGCAGTTAAAAGTTCAGCATATGGGGATGACCAAAAAAATGGCATAGATGATAGAGACTTTGTTCATTCATCATGCGATCAAATCAAAACTGTGACAGAAACACGGAGCAAACGGCAAGCAAAGTTGTCTGGGATCTAGATGAACAGAGTACTACAATTAGGGAGAGAAATAAAAAATCACCCTGCAATGGTAGAAGTTAGGAGGGAGCAAAGATGCAAGTCCCCAGTGGCTGAGTGCAACAGAGGTTGTGGCAATGGCAGCTAGCAACTGCAGACACCTCTTACATGGGCCATATCCATGAGCAGACTTTATGGTGACAGACCTGCTCTCTCTGAGCACCAGTGTCCAGTTGGCTTCTCAGGGGGCCCTACAGACTTACAGTGGGACACTGAGTTGTTGGAGTGAGGGTTGGAGGTGATGCTTTCTATGAAGAAAAAGTGCTGCCAGTATCCATTGTTCCTCTGTTGAGCCCTTCCCTTCTACCAGTGTGCAGACACAGTGACATCATAGCTGAGACATCATCTAACTGGATAACAGAGGTCGCGTCGCCCAGAGAATTCCCTGAAACTCTGCCTCCTCCAACTCGCAGCTCCACCCAAACCACATACGGTTTTGTCATTGGGAATTCCAGTGCTCCTTGCTGAGCCAACTCCAAGACTCACATAGGTGGCAATTGACCATGGTTTCTGGCATGGCCTTATGGGGCAACTATAAGCACAACATCTGTGGATTGCTTGCTGAATTTTAACAGGTTGACTCAGAGGAGCACAGGCTGGAGCTAAACTTGGCCTGCAGCTGAACACTTCTCAGGGTAAAAAGGATCAAATATATGGTGACAGAAAGAGATTTGACTTTGGGTGGTGAACACAATGCAACATGTTGATGATGTATTAATGAACTGTAAAATTGAAATCTATATAATTTTAGTAACCAATATCA